>NC_079449.1:3711548-3766548 GCF_903798145.1 Danio aesculapii | reverse complement strand
AGCGAGCTCTGAACTTCTGCAGGTCCTGCTGGTAAACCTGAACACGAGACTCCACGTTCCCCTTCATCACCTCCACCTGCGGGACGATTTACAGATCAAAACTATTGGCAAATATACAAGACAATGCAGATTAACAACTTCTTTCTGTAAATAGTGTTACTTAATGTAGTTTGTGTTTATTTATTTATTGATTATCTCCAAATTTCAAGAGAATTTTCACACAAATTAATAATAAAAACCAACAAAAAATTGACAAAAAAACAAATAATAGAACATTTGAAGCTAAAATTAATTGCAAAAATTAATATATTTGCTTTTTTAAAGTAAAAATACATTTCCAGAATTTATTTTTCCCATTTTAACTTTCAGATTAGGTGGCACGGTGGCTCAGTGATTAGCATTGTGGCCTCACAGCAAGAAGGTCGCTGGGTCAATTGGTATTTCTGTGTGGAGTTTGCATGTTCTCCCCGTGCTGGTGTGGGTTTCCTCCAGGTGCTTCGGTTTCCCCAACAGTCCAAACACATGCGCTAAGATCAATTGAATAAACTAAATTGGCCGTACTGTATGAGTGTGAATGAGTGAGTGTGGGTGCTTCAGCTGAAATGGCATCCGCAGTGTGAAACATATGCTGGAATAATTGGCGGTTCATTCTGCTGTGGTGACCCTTGATGAATAAAGTCGAAGGAAAATGACTGAATGAAATATTAAAAATACTTTTACATAAAAAACACAAACTGAAAAGGACAAAAAGTATACTAAAGCTTCAATATAAAAACAAAAATGATATGATACAAAATAGAAAATATGATACAATAAATGTGGGACTTTTTTCCTCAAAATAATAACACATTTCCTAAATTATTATTATTTTAATCATTATAAAATAATGAATTTTATTCTATATTTGTATTTCCAGTTTAGTTGCAGTAATTTGATTACCTTGATAATGCTGTTTTTATTAACTAATTATAAATATTTCAATTTTTTTCAATTTTCAATGAAACTTTATCAGTTAATAAAATTCCACTGCTTATTATAAAGAAATGTTTTAAAAGGTCTGTGTGTGTTATTATTAGTGTGTCTGTACCTGTTCTCTGATCATGAGCTGATGACTCTCCATCATGAGCTCAAATTTGTCCCATTTGGCTCTGAGGGAGCTGATGGTGTCCAAACCTCCACCTGCCACCGAGCGCAGCAGCCTGTTCTTCTCCTCCGCCTGCTGGAACTGAGGCAGAACCTGCACACAACAAACAACATCAGCACAACATTCACCTAAGACCAACACAACAGAAACAGGTATGGTAGAAGTCAGAATTATTAGCACTCCTGAATTTCTTTTCCTTTTTCAAATATTTCCCACATTTTTTAAAACCATTTTAAGGTCAAAATTATTAGTCCCGTTAAGCAATATTTGTTTTGGATTGTCAACGGAACAAACAATCGTTATACAATGACTTTCCTGATTACCCTAACTTTAACCTAATTAACCTAGTTAAGCCTTTAAATGTCACTTTAAGCTGTATAGAAGTGTCTTGAAGAATATCTAGTCAAATATTATTTACTGTCATCATGGCAAAGATAAAATAAATCAGTTATTAGAAATGATTAGCTATTATGATTAGAAACTGCTAATCATTTCTAGAACTGCTCGATCTTGCAGATTCGCACTCTACAACATCAGAAAGGTCCAACCCTTCCTATCTGAACATGCAGCTCAACTCATTGTTCAAGCTCTTGTCCTCTCCAAACTGGACTATTGCTACTCTCTACTAGCCGGGCTTCCAGCTAACTCTTTCAAACCTCTTCAGCTGCTTCAGAACGCAGCAGCACGAGTGGTCTTTGATGAACCCAAAAGAGCACATGTCACTCCGCTACTCACCCGTTTGCACTGGCTGCCAGTTGCTGCCCGCATCAAATTCAAAGCTCTGATGTTTGCTTACAAAGCGACCTCTGGCTTTGCTCCTTCTTATCTGCTCTCACTTCTGCAGATGTATGTGCCCTCCAGAAACTTGCGTTCTGTGAATGAACGTCGCCTCGTTGTTCCATCCCGAAGAGGGAAGAAATCACTTTCCCGAACTCTCACATTCAATCTGCCCAGTTGGTGGAATGAACTCCCTAACTACATCAGAACAGCAGAGTCACTTGCTGTCTTCAAGAATCGACTAAAAACTCTACTGTTTAGTCTCCACTTTCCTTCCTAATCTGCAACTGCCTCTCTGGCTATACCACTAACTGTACTCTCTCTCTCTCTCTCTCAAGAAAAAAAAAAAAAAAATTTTTACTAATGCTTTGCTTCTTAGACTTTACACACCTGAAACTTGTCTATAGCACTTGCTCACTGCTGCTCTTATAGTTGTGTAAATTGCTTCCTTGTCCTCATTTGTAAGTCGCTTTGGATAAAAGCGTCTGCTAAATGACTAAATGTAAATGTAAATGTGCTGAAAAAATCTTCGGAAATTGAGGGAAAAATATACAGGGGGGCTAATAATTCAGACTTCGACTGTACAATTTGCATCTCCAATATAAACCTATTATTTTAATAAATAAAAAATATAATAGAACAGTTTTGAAGAATAACACAAATTATATCCAGTTATTTCTAAAACTAATATAGAGAAAACTCATTTAGAGAAAGCGCCTGCTGAAGCATACATTCAGCTTCAATTATCATGCAATGATTAAGTCTAATTTGGACTTTTTCATGCATTTATTCTAGTTAAATAAACATTTGCATGAAACATCACTATTGTGTATTATTTTTAATTTTAGTAATAAACGAATTCGTTTTAAATCTGACTCTCATTTTCTCAGTTACATAAAAAGGCAGAATGCAGGTCCGTAGCCAAGGGAGATTCGGGTGGTTTGAAAGACCCACCCCTCACTGACAAAGGTCTAGAATTTGTTTCATACAAGAGCTAATTTGTCCTATTTGTACAGCTATTCCATTATGAATTGTGAAAATAACCTACTGAAGAAGGCTTTAAGACCAAGAGGAATGCTGTGTTGCTGTTTCAGGAAAGTTGCATGTGCTGGCCAGTTTGTTATTTGCCTAATACATAACAAAAGGCTAGTTTTAATTAAAAGATTTTAACAGATTCCTTCTTTTTTTTCTAATGATATATATTGTAATACATTTGAATTTAAAAAATAAATATAGTTCCTCTACTTCTTTATTCTAAATGTTTAGGAAATGTTTTTGACACATCAGAAAGTGTGGTTGGTTATGATGACCATCCAACAAGCTAATTCAGCAAAAATAGTGCTTAAAATGTCACTAAAACGCAGTATTTTAACATGATTAAATAGAAAATAAGGCGAATAACTGCCTTTACCAGGCTGTCTACAGGCCTGGAATAATCTGAAAGCATGCTGATAGAAAAAGCATGTGACTTGCTACCAGTGATGCCACGTTCTGTGGCAGAAAACGAGAAGGCATTGAAGTGTGTCATCTTTCCTCTCTCATTAATTTGTGCAAAATATTGTAATTAATCAAAACCAATAGCAGATTAATATATTCATTCATTCATTCATTTTATTGTCGGCTTAGTCCCTTTATTAATCTGGGGTCACCACAGCGGAATGAACCGCCAACTTATCCAGCATTTGTTTTACGCAGCGGATGCCCTTCCAGCCGCAACCCATCTCTGGGAAACCAGATTAATATTTAATATATATAATTTTTTCCCTAATTTCTGTTTAACGGAGAGAAAAAGATTTCAACACATTTGTAAACATAATAGTTTTAATAACTCATTTCTAATAACTGATTTCTTTTATATTTGTCATACATTTGTCAATAATATATTGACTGTCTTGAAAAATATCTAGTCAAATATAATTTACTGTCATCATGATAAAGATAAAATAAATCAGTTATTAGAGATGAGTTATTAAAACTACTATGATTACAAATGTGATGAAAAAAAAACTATTTAACAGATACTGTAGATAAAAAAAAATACAAAGGGGCTAATAATTCAGGAGAGCGAATAATTCTGACCTCGTACATATTGCAATAACATCACACAATCAGATCTACAATGTGAAGCAAAATCTGTATAAACCAAATATAAACAAAAAAGTGGTTGGGTGTTTTTCTCAGACTCATATTTAAAGGAACAGTTTACAAAAAAATCCATCATGCCATCATTTTCTCACCCTCCACCTACAACAAACATGTTTCAATCTTCTGTTGAATACAAAGGAAGATATTTGATAAATCTTGGAAACCTGTAACCATTGACTTCCATAGTATTCTCCCCTACTATGGATGTATATGATCGCCAGTTCCCAACATTCTTCAAAATATCTTCTTTTGTGTTCAACAGAAGAAATTTATAAAGGATTCAAACCCCTTGAGGGTGTACGGGAAGTCAATTTTCAATTTAGGGTCAACTGTGCCTTTAAGACAATCTACATGCTACAATTTATTTTTATTTATAGAAGAAGTTTTCCCATCATGCACTTCGCTGAATGAGGGTTTTGATGTTGCTGTACCTCAGGTTTTTGTGTCTGTAATTGGCTGTGTTTGGCATTAGCCTCTCCGATCTCATCGATGCTCTCAGGGCGCAGAGATAATGTCTCCATCGCCCCGTTTACAAACGAGTCTATCACCTGAATGTGACCTATACACACACACACACACACACACACACACACACACACACACACACACACACACACACACACAAAGATGGAGAAAAAAGAAGCATTTCATAATTGCATGGGTGACGACACAAACACAGTCATACACAGCCAGCAGAGGTCAGTACTACTCCATCAAACTTCAAGTACTGATTTTTATACTACAATACACTATTTTAGACCATTTTGAGGGATGTAAACTAAAACAATGGTCCCAATGCATTTACATTTATTATTTCTATAGCTTTCGAGAACTCAAAAGAGCCACATATTGATTAAATAATGCTATAAGAGCTGTTTTAACATGAAGTTATAATTAATTGTCTCTTGTTACGGTTATGAAAGAAGTAGCACTGTCGCCTCACAGCAAGATGATCACTGGTTCAAGTCCCGGCTGGGTCAGTTGGCATTTCTGTGTGGAGTTTGCATGTTCTCCCCGGGTTGGCGTGGGTTTCCTCCGGGTGCTCCGGTTTTCCCCACAGTCCAAATACATGCGCTATAGCGGAATTGAAGAAACTAAATTGGCCGTACTGTATGTGTGTGAATGTGAGTGTGCATGGGTGTTTCCCAGTGCTGTGTTGTAGCTGGAAGGGCATCCGCTGCATAAAACATATGCTGGATAAGTTGGCGGTTCATTCTGCTGTGGCGGCCCCTCTCTAAAAAAGGGACTAAGCCGAAGAAAAATGAATGAATGAATGAATGAATGAATGAACCAGCCTGATTTTCTGATCAATAAGAGTGTAAGTATAGAGTGTGTATCGTGTGTTTTCCTGATTTATAAGAGCGCAGGTTTGAGTGTAAGTATAGAGTGTGTATCGTGTGTTTTCCTGATTTATAAGAGCGCAGGTTTGAGTGTAAGTATAGAGTGTGTATCGTGTGTTTTCCTGATCTATAAGAGAGCAGGTTTGAGTGTAAGTATAGAGTGTGTATCGTGTGTTTTCCTGATCGATAAGAGCGCAGGTTTGAGTGTAAGTATAGAGTGTGTATCGTGTGTTTGCCTGATTTATAAGAGCGCAGGTTTGAGTGTAAGTATAGAGTGTGTATCGTGTGTTTTCCTGATCTATAAGAGCGCAGGTTTGAGTGTAAGTATAGAGTGTGTATCGTGTGTTTTCCTGATCTATAAGAGCGCAGGTTTGAGTGTAAGTATAGAGTGTGTATCGTGTGTTTTCCTGATCTATAAGAGCGCAGGTTTGAGTGTAAGTATAGAGTGTGTATCGTGTTTTTTCCTGATCTATGAGAGCGCAGGTTTGAGTGTAAGTATAGAGTGTGTATCGTGTGTTTGCCTGATCTATAAGAGCGCAGGTTTGAGTGTAAGTATAGAGTGTGTATCGTGTGTTTTCCTGATCTATAAGAGCGCAGGTTTGAGTGTAAGTATAGAGTGTGTATCGTGTGTTTTAATGATCTATAAGAGCGCAGGTTTGAGTGTAAGTATAGAGTGTGTATCGTGTGTTTTCCTGATCTCTAAGAGCGCAGGTTTGAGTGTAAGTATAGAGTGTGTATCGTGTGTTTTCCTGATCTATAAGAGCGCAGGTTTGAGTGTAAGTATAGAGTGTGTATCGTGTGTTTTCCTGATCTATAAGAGCGCAGGTTTGAGTGTAAGTATAGAGTGTGTATCGTGTGTTTTTCTGATCTATAAGAGCGCAGGTTTGAGTGTAAGTATAGAGTGTGTATCGTGTGTTTTCCTGATCTATAAGAGCGCAGGTTTGAGTGTAAGTATAGAGTGTGTATCGTGTGTTTTCCTGATCTATAAGAGCGCAGGTTTGAGTGTAAGTATAGTGTGTATCGTGTGTTTTCCTGATCTATAAGAGCGCAGGTTTGAGTGTAAGTATAGAGTGTGTATCGTGTGTTTTCCTGATCTATAAGAGCGCAGGTTTGAGTGTAAGTATAGAGTGTGTATCGTGTGTTTTCCTGATCTATAAGAGCGCAGGTTTGAGTGTAAGTATAGAGTGTGTATCGTGTGTTTTCCTGATCCATAAGAGCGCAGGTTTGAGTGTAAGTATAGAGTGTGTATCGTGTGTTTTCCTGATCTATAAGAGCGCAGGTTTGGGTGTAAGTATAGAGTGTGTATCGTGTGTTTTCCTGATCTATAAGAGCGCAGGTTTGAGTGTAAGTATAGAGTGTGTATCGTGTGTTTTCCTGATCTATAAGAGCGCAGGTTTGAGTGTAAGTATAGAGTGTGTTTTCCTGATCTATAAGAGCGCAGGTTTGAGTGTAAGTATAGAGTGTGTATCGTGTGTTTTCCTGATCTATAAGAGCGCAGGTTTGAGTGTAAGTATAGAGTGTGTATCGTGTGTTTTGTCACCCTGTATGGATCTCCTGAGAGACGTCAGCAGGGCATCAAACAGCCTCTGGATCAGATCATCCACAGACACTCGCACAGGCTCACAGTTCACTGTGATGCAGTCCACCTTCTCTGAGCTGAACACACACAGTTAAACAAACACACACACACACACACAGTTTAACACCGAAATCCAAACACACACACAGTACAGGCACACAGTAAAACACACACACACACACACACACACACACACAGTACAGGCACAGTTAAACACACGCACGCATGCACACACACATGCACACACACATGCACACACACAGTTAAACATACACAAACAAACATAAAGAATCAACAAACAGTTAAATACAGACGGGTGCACACACTCAAACACAGACAGCCAAACACACACACACACAGAATTAAACATGCACGCACGCACGCACGAACACACACACACACACACGCACTTAAACAAAGACAGTCAAAAACACACGCACGCACGCACACACGCACACACGCGCACACACACACACACACACACACACACACACAATGCATGCACAGAATCAAATGCATACACACTCACACAGAGTAAACAAGCACAGTTAAACACACACACATACACACACACACACACATAAGCACATAGAGTGAAAAAACACAGTTAAACACGCATACACACACATACAGTTAAATAGACACACAGGTCCACACAGTTACACACACAAACCAAGACACCTATACAGACAGCACACACACACACCTGGGCAGGCGCTCGGCCTCTTTTCCTTTGGCTTTGAGAGCTTTGAAGTTCCTCTCCCAGTCCTGAACACTGTGAAGATGTTTCTCCACCAGAACATCTACATCCACCTGTCCCACAACCACCCAATCCTAAACACACACACACATACACAAAACATGACATTATTATACATCACATTCTGAAGACAAGCACATCTCAGGAGGCTCACACACACACACACACACACACACACACACACACAAGTTAATTCACATTCAGTTCAGACCATCTAAACTCAGACTGCAGCTTCTTACACCAATTTACTTTTACTCTTCAGTCATGAGCTACATTAATACTGAACATTTCACTGCTGAGCGTCATATATTTAACTACAATTACATCTACATAAGTTTAACATTTGTTTTTTATTATTTATAATTGTTATTTTATTTTATTAGTATTTATTTTTATAACGAAACGTGTCATAAATCTGTCATAAACATTGTCAAGAAGCCATTACAAATATGTCATGAATTTTAGAAGTGTCATATTTGTTTGACCTCAACTTCAATGCTACAAGATGAATCTGTCATAAACATGTCATTAAATATTAACGATGCTGTTAAAAATGATTTGACAGTGTAATGACACTTTTAATGAGACATTTTAATGACACACACGGTGAAAACGTGATCAGAAGAAATATTCATGACACAATTATAATGTCCTCATGCCGGTCATGTTTATGACAGATTTATGACAAGTTTGGTTTGTATCGCTGAATCGATTGTACTGTATCTGGTTAACTCTTTATATTCTCATATCTGGTCTAAAACAACGTTGAAAAGGCGACGCGTGTTGCTTTGTTCACGGATTAAAACGCGCTTGTGTGCTCGAGATCAACTGCAGTTTGTTATTGCTATGGCCACCATCAGCTGTTCCTACACACTTGCGGCGGTCAAGTTTCAGAATAGTTCAGCTTTTGCCACTGTGTGGATTGATACTGAATGTGTGTCATGGTTAAGAAAAGACCAATACGCTGGTGTTAAACTGCATTGCTTCAATGCACTCCTGCACTGGGTTCACATACTATCTGCACTCTACGTAGCTTCAAAATTGTTGATAAGCTGTGGTGGGCATTTCTCTCTGTCTCACGCTGAATGCAGTCGACCAATCACTACAGACTGGGTCCTCGGACCCAGGGGCGCCGCTGGCCGCCATGGGCCCTATGTGGCAAGCTGATATTGAAGAGCTGGGTGGTGTTTGCTAGCTGGTATTGCGGCTGAAAGTGAAGAGGGGGTGGTTGCTGGGTATTGGTATTGCAGCCGAAAGTGAAGAGGGGGGGGGGGGGGGTTGTAAGGGGGTTGTTGGGGGATATTGATATCGTGGCTGAAAGTTAAGAGTGGGGGGGTGTTTGGAGTAGAACGGGGGGTTGGCGTGGGCCCTTGATAATGTCTCTGTGGCCCCCCTAAATGTATAGGCCCTTAGAATCTTCTCTAGCTTCCCACCCCGAGCGGCGCCCCTGCTCAAACCAATCAGCGCAAACTAGCATCGCGCTAAGGAGAATGAATGAATCATATGAGAGTCGTTGGGATAATTAGGTCACTCAGTTACTATTTATGAAAGTAACTAGTAACTATAACTAATTACTCTTTTAAAGAAACCCAACACTGATGATTATAAAGGTGTGATGATAGACTTCAAGTAAACAGTTACCAAACAGTTCAAGTTTCTTATCAAAAGGGTCAAGAGTTGAAGAAACCCATTCATACAGACACTTGCAGGAAGTCTCAATGTTTATATGAAGTGTTGCAAATGTTCCCTTCTGATATTAGCCACATCAAAAACTCCACTTCATCAAACTGAAAAAACACGAGCTTTCATTAGCTCTCTTTCTAAGGAAGTGATCAAATCAAATGTGATGTCAGATTAGAAAGAAACTCTAGGTTTTGTTTTGCATACAGTTCATTAGGGCTGAACAATATATCATTTGAGCAACGATATCGCATTGTGTATATCTGCAATAGTCACATCACAAGATTAGATTGTTTATGATAGATTAAAAGATAAAAATATGATTAAATATTATTATTATTTATATAATGATGATTTATTTTTACATTTAATTGTTTTCTGTACTTGAATACTGTTAAGAGTCCCATAAATCCACAAAGCACTGTTTATTTGTTTATTTTTGCTTGTAATTTATTATAATTTAGGCAGATGCACTGCATTAATAAGTTAATCTTAATGATGAAATCTTAAATAGAGCTGTTCAAGTCATCTGTTGTAATAATTATATTCTTATGACAATGCACTCACTGGCCACTTTATTAGGTACACCTGTCCAATTGCTTGAATGCAAATTTCTAATCAGACAATCACATGGCAGCAACTCAACGCACTTGGTCAAGACGATCTGCTGCAGTTCAAACAGAGCATCAGAATGAATGTGGCATGGTTGTTGGTGCCAGACGGGCTGGTCTGAGTATTTCAGAAACTGCTGATCTACTGGGATTTTTGTGCAAAACCATCTCTAGGATTTACAGAGAATGGTCTGAAAAAGAGAAATGCCTTGTTGATGCCAGAGGTCAGAGGAGAATGGCCAGACTGGTTCCAGCTGATAGAAAGGCAACAGTAACTCAAATAAGCACTCGTTACAACCGAGGTCTGCAGAAGAGCATCTCTGAACACACAACACGTCCAACCTTGAGGAGGATGGGCTACAGCAGCAGAAGACCACACGGGGTGCCACTCCTGTCAGCTAAGAACAGGAAACTGAGGCTACAATTCACACAGGCTCACCAAAACTGGACAATAGAAGATTGTCCATCCCTTTATGACCACAGTGTACTCATCCTCTGATGGCTACTTCCAGCAGGATAACGCATCATGTAATAAAGAGCGAATCATCTCAGACTGGTTTCTTGAACATGACAATGAGTTCACTGTACTCAAATGGCCTCCACAGTCACCAGATCTCAATCCAATAGAGCACTTTTGGCATTTGGTGGAACGGGAGATTTGCATCATGGATGTGCAGCCGACAAATCTGCAGCAACTGTGTGATGCTATCATGTCAATATGGAGCAAAATCTCTGAAGAATATTTCCAGTAGCTTGTTGAATCCATGCCATGAAGGATTAAGGCAGTTCTGAAGGCAAAAGGGGGTCCAACCCGGTACTAGTATGGTGTACCTAATAAAGTGTCTGGTGAGTGTAAATCATGGCAAAACAAAATATCATGCAGCCCTACAATAGAGTGTGTGTTTGCGTGTTTTTAGCAGTGTAATTAAAACAGCAGCTGCTCCGTCATCAGACATCTGCTGTGAACAGGCCAGCTTTCCCAGCCGCTGCAGAAGAGGAAGTGTTCGCTCTGCTTCCTCTCGCTGTGGGCGCTGAAATCAGAAGTGAGTTAGTGCGCAAGTGGGCCGGGAGTCCCCGAGATCATATTAAAGAGCCGCAGGAACAACCTTCAGCATATTGAGTGAACAAAACCACAACTGAAAACAGACAGATTTTCAAGAATGGAGATCTGTAGAGGCTCCAACACAACAATAAAGAGAGGAGAGGGTTATATTCGTCAATATTGAGTCAAATGTCAAATTGAAAAGGTCTAAACCATAGTAATCTCAGACCGTTTTAATTCACAGATGATGTCTAATAAATGGAGGATCTCTGCGTATGTGTGTATGTGTGTGTGTGGGTGTTTTTACGGTGTTTTCTAGAACATCCCTGTTCAAAAATGACCTCAGTTCATGACCTTTATGTGCTAAAATTCCCCTTCCTGGTGTAATAATTGAATATAATCGGAATCCACCATTTGAGATTTAATTGTCCAAACCTTTATTTGGCACACTGATGATCAGTAACACACTATATTACAGTAATGACTCCACTGTATGTTGTTATTGTGGGCACATCAAAATACCGTAAATTACTCTCCCACTAAACTTTTCATAGAGCTCACTTTATCTAATGAAGAAAAATTATTTCTAAGAATTATTGGTCTGCTTTTATTTAGCAGGGACATTTTTATGAAAGTGTCAGTAAAAATGTGTCATATGTAATAATATTAAGAAATGTTACTTGAGCATGTGTAACATATTCCCAAGTATAATAATAATAATACCTATTTTTTGTCAAGTTACTTGAGCATTTGTAATATTTATAAACATGTATAATAATAATAATACCTCTTTTCGCTAAATTTACTGTGAAAGTAGCATATATCATGTTAAAGGATTCATCAATCATATTAGTTACTATAATAATGTTACTTAATTTAAAATCAACAATCACCTTAGCTAATTCTGTAATGCATTCTGGGATTGCTTTATATTGAATAGATGCACAGTACTATTTCAAAAAGGATCATTTTTAATGTTGTAAACTCTTCTGATCAACTATTTATTTGATCCAAAATATTGTTAAAACTGTAACTGAACATTAAGTTACTTGTTTATATATACAGTGCTCAACATACGAGTACACCCCTCACAAATGCCTCATTTAGATTCATATTTTCTATTCTTTCTAATGTTATATTTATATATATATATATATATATATATATATATATATATATATATATATATAATATTTGTGCTCTAAAGCTGATTATTCAGCATCAGTATCAACTGATCCTTCAGAAATTATTTTAATATGCTGATTTGACAAGACAAAAATTTGTATGAATATCAATGTTGAAGGTGGTTTATTCCGTGGTGGCAGTCAAGGACTAAGCCGAAGGATAGTGAGTGAGTTGTTGGAATCAATGTTGGAAACTCTCACGCTGCTTTAATACATTTACATTTTTCAGATTCAATAAATAAAACATTCAAAAGAACAGGTTTAATTTAAAACTGAATCTACTGCAGCATTATAAATGTCTTTACTGTCACTTTTATTCCATGTAGTGCCTCCTTGATGAAAATTGATAATTTTCTTTAAAGTATAAATTAAATCAAAACTAACCATATTACTTGGTTAGCTTAAATTGCTAGTTTTGTGGTGAATAATTCATCTTCATCATAATTTTTTTTCAGTTAATTTCTCAGTTTACGTCTATCTGAGGTATTGTGCATGGCTAACATAGCTAACCACCACCCTCCAGCTGTCAGTTTTGACAACAAACAGAAATGGTGAGCAGGAGGAGTCTGTTAGTCTGTAATAACTCTCCTAGAACCCATTTCCAGATCCTTCTGAATGAAATGCTTACTTTTACATTGCATTACAATCAGCTCACAGTAGGAAAAAAACAAGCCACACCCACTGTTTTCTCATTTAATATTCCATATAGGTACTGCATCACAATACTAAAAAAAACTGTCAGCTTCCGGTTCATTGGACTGTAAACTACTGTAAAGTAGTAAGCACTAGTATGTATTTCTGATTAGGGTTTGAAAGGCTGTCTGCGGTACCTTAAACTTGTCCAGCAGGTGTGCGAGTCGACTGAAGAGATGTTCTGCTTTGCTAAAGATGGTCAGAAAGCCACTGGCGTTGCATTCGATCATGCGGGTGAATATGGGCTCCTCGCCTGTCTCACTTACACCCTTAAACTGGTTCGGGATGCTGATGAACCTTTTCATCTCACGGTAGTACTTGGCTCTGACCTCCTCGAACGCAGGACGAAACTGCAGACGACCCTGCCTGAAGAAAAACATCAGATATGTGAGCAGACTGGATGCTCTTTTAAAAAAAATAATTAATATTAGTATTAATTAATATTAATTAGTATTAATAATATTATTAACATTATTATTGCTATTATTAACATTATTATTATTATTATGGGGCGGCACGGTGGCTCAGTGGTTAGCACTGTGACCTCATAGCAAGAAGGTCACTGGTTTGAGTCCAAGCTGGGTCAGTTGGCATCTCTGTGTGGAGTTTGCATGTTCTCCCCGTGTTGGTGTGGGTTTTCTCCGGGTGCTCCGGTTTCCCCCACAGTCCAAACAATGTGCTATAGGGGAATTGGATGAACTAAATTGGCCGTAGTGTATGAGTGTGAATGAGTGTGTATTGCTTTTTCTTTCCTAAGGAATATATCAGTGCATAAAGTTCCTAATGTCCTGTTCTGTCAAGTTTGTACAGTACTGCTAGTCATAAGTATATATATATATATATATATATATATATATATATATATATATATATATACACACATATACATATATATAAATATATATATACACATACACACATATATACATATATATCTATATACATATACATACATATACATATACATATATATATACATACATACATACATATATATATATATATATAAATACTTTAATATTCAAATATATAATATTCAAATATTTATATATGATACAAATGATATACAGTAGTCAACACTTAATTTGAAGCTTTCATCAAAGTCATCCTAAAAATACTGAATATCACCCATGCTTGTATTTCTGAAAAACGTTAAATGTACTTACGATAATATTTATGATTAGTATATTTTTGGCTTTAATATATGTCTGTGTTCGGAATGAACCGCCAACTATTCCAGCATATGTTTTACGCAGCGAACGCCCTTGCAGCTGCAACCTAGCACTGGGAAACACCCATATAATCTCACATTCACACACACACACACACACACACACACGCACACACACACACGCACACACACACACACACACACACACACTACAGCCAATTAAGTTTAATCCAATTAACCTATAGTGCATGTCTTTCGACTGTGAGAGAAACCGGAGCACGCGAAGGAAACCAACGCCAACACGGGGAGAACATGCAAACTCCACACAGAAATTCCAACTGGCCCAGCCATTACTCGAACCAGCAACCTTCTTGCTATGAGGCCACAGTGCTAACCACTGAGCCATCGTGCCGCCCCCTGGATGCAATATCAATAATTTGACAGCTCTTTAGTTTTTACAAATTTGATTTGTATTGTTGTGAATCAATGCAGCTATGTAATTGATTTTTTTCTTGTTGAACCACAGCAACAATATTGCTGATTCAAATAAAACAAACTAAAGACATCAGGAGGAGAGATCATACTTGAAGACGAGGTCGATGTTGATTTCCGGCAGGTTCTTGTTGAGGGCCTCCAGTCCCACCTGATACTGATGCTCCAGAGCTTTATACAGCTGATGGTTCCAGTGCTGCCGCCAGGCCCTCATGTCTCCTGCTCCAAAACCCTGAACACACACACACACACACACACACACACACACACACACACACACACACACACACACACACACACACACACACACACACACACACACACACATACACACACACACACACACACAATTGAAGCCAGAATTATTAGCCCTCCTGGATTATTAGCCTCCCTCTATATTTTTTCTACCAACTTCTGTTTAATTAAAAAATGATTTTCTCAACACATTTCTAATCATAATAGTTTTAATAACTCATTTCTAATAACTGATTTATTTTATCTTTGTCATAATGACAGTAAATAATATTAGACTAGATATTCTTCAAGACACTTCTATACAGCTTAAAGTGACATTTAAAGCCTTAACTAGGTTAATTAGGCAGGTTAGGGTAATTAGTAGTGATGTACCGATCCCGATACGTGGATCGGATATCGGTTTAATACCGCATATTTTTGCTGGATCGAGTATCGCCAGCTGGTACCGATCCAAATTCGATCGTGCGCATGATCTATATCCTGTATAATTTATAAGCCAACAAAAGCCATGAAGGTAGCGTATTGTAAGGGCCTACTATATCCCAAATGTTCTGAAGCCATTCGACAGTTTAATGTGAAGTACAGATGAATATTCAAGTGCTTTAATTCATTTTCAGTTAATCTTGTCAATCTTTCTCAATTCATTCACAATTCAAACTACATGCTGCATTAATGACAACCCAAAAACTTTCTCCAAGACCATTTGCTCCTGTTAATATAAATAATCAGTGGAGAAATGCATTTATTTTTGCATTAAATTGGTTCATTTGATCTGCAACATGAAGATTATTGCTGTTTCTAAATCACGTTGCGCTGTATCTGTTATATAGATCAGCAGATCGCATTCGCAACACCGGAGTAGAGAGGGTTATTACCTGCTCTTCACACACAAAGTAGGTCTACCTGAAGTTTTAAATTCGAAAAAGCTCAATAATAAACTGGACAGATCCTGTTACAACCCTATGTTAATCTTGTCTCATCTGTCTTTTCTGTTTTGCTTAGAACACATCTAATTGGCCGCTTCCAGCTTGCTTGTTCCTGATTGGCCTACAGTGTTTTAAAAAGCCATGACACTACTTCCTTGGCAGCCATCTTGTTTTTGGTCACTTGCTTTGTGTTTGTTGATACTTTTGTATGTGTTAAGTCTGAATATTGAGATTTGAGATTGAGATTGAGTACTTTTTGTTTTGTGTGACTACTGAGATTCTATTGAGATTTGTGAGTACTTTTTGTGTTAGTGTTTGTTTTGTTTATGATACTTTGTTCCACTGGCTTGTTTGAGCTTTGTTGCCTGCTGACATTGATTTTTGGATTGTCCTTTAAATATGATTGCCTGTTTTGTAAATTGTAAATAGTATATATATTGGGATAGTAAGGAGTTTGACGCCATTTTCTTTGTAAAACCTTTTTGACCTCTGTTTTTGTGTTAGGTAGTTAGGGTAGTGAATTGTACTTTCTTTTCTTTTATTTTTGATCGGGTAAGTTAGAAATTTAACATAAAGGGATTTTTGTTTGTTATTTTGGCCTTGCAGCTCCCGAATTCAAACCCCAATAAATCTTTGACTTCACTTTCGTTGTCTTGTCTTTCATGTTGTGCACCATCCCTAGACGGTGCGTAACAATCCTCAACGCACTGATTTCTTCCTATTGTGCTGCTCAGTTTTGAAAGCGTCCGCAGAGACCGTAGGGCTGCACCCTGTGTCTCAGTGACGCATCAAGTGATTCATTTACATACCGGCTGCACAGACACGATGTGTGCCGCACTGTAAAATTATTCTGTAATCTTTCATCCTACTGACTGAGTTTATTCTTCCAAGAGAAATACTTTCAGTGCTGTCAATAGTTTGTAAAGCCTGGCTCATCGTGGTCAAATTAGTTGATCAAACTAATAAAAGTAAAACTGACAGGCACAATATGGATTGTCATTTACAGAAAATTATTTGGTCTACTCTGAAACTGAATATATCACTGCAATTATATTTATATTAATATTTTATTTAACAGAGCTGTTTGTGTTTTGATGAGGGTCAATAGTGGTAGCCTATTACAGATTTCAAAGAACAATCTAATATTAAAAAAGGAAACATAAGCTTGATCACAACAGATCAATGTCAAAGCAAATGCTTAAATAATGTATCCTAGTTTACAGCAAGCATCATGTTTTTAGTTAGATTGTGCCGTCTGTAATATACAGTAGGCCTATAGGTCTGTTATTTAAAAAAAAGAAGAATTATTAATCGAGTTCATCACAAGAAACTGTATAATGTTTAAAAATAATAATAGAATGGCACAGTATCAGGATCGGATCTGTATCGGTCGATACATTGTAGGCTTGTGCCGGTATTCGGTAATGCGATAAATCACGGTAATGAATATGCACGATATTGTTATCGCGGGCACTTCAAAATACTGTGAAAAATAATAGATCCGAATTTATATTCTTAGAACGCGCCTTAGCTTATTTTCCCATCAACCGCTTGAAGAAACACTGCGTATATGCTGCGCAGAACTGATGCGCACTCTGATGTAAACAATCCCCACATGTAGAAGCACGGAAGGAGGAACGCTGCTGACAATTTATCCCCCTTCAAAAAAAAAGTCAGAGGTTTGGAAATATTTTGGGTTCCAAAAAAATGCAGAGGGATTGCTGATCGAAGACGGTTTCCCTTTGCACATTCACTTTGATATAATTGCTCAAGTTTACTTTTATATTGTGTATTGTTTTATTTATATTTATTTGTATTTAAATGTTTGAAGTACTTTTAGTTAATTAAAAAGTTATTAAAGTTACTAAGTTGACGAAACTGAAGTTTTTTGTGTTTTTTTTACCTGTTTCTCTAGTAAAATTACAATATCGTGATAATACCGTATACCGTGATAAAAGCTCAATCAATTAATCGCAGCATGAAAATGTGATACCGGCACATGCCTAATACATTGGTATCGGGATCGGATCTGTATCGGTCGATACATTGGTATCGGGATCGGATCTGTATCGGTCGATACATTGGTATCGGATCGGTTCCAAAAAATGGTATTGGTGCTTTCCAAGTGATTAGGCAAGTCCTTGTATAACAGTGGTTTGTTCTGTAGACAATCCAAAACAAATTTGCTGAAGGGAGCTAATAATATTGACCTCAAAATACTTTCTTTTTTTTTTTGGTTAATTTATCCAAAATATTGGAAATATTTGGAATATATTAGAAATATTTAGCCAAAATAAATCAAATAAGACTTTCTCCAGAAGAAAAAATATTATAGGAAATACTGTGAAATTTGCCTTGCTCCATTAAATATACTTGAGAAATATAACTATTTCACAGGAGGGCGAATAAATTTGTTTGTTAATGTAAACGAATGTACAACTGCACATTATAATGAAACAAAACAAGCAGCTGCTGAGCTGAGTAAATGTGAACAGATATCCTTTGCACACAGAAGAAAAAAAACGAAAAATCATGATGACCTGAGACTCCAGTGTGGCAAATCCAGCCCTGAGATCCTGAAGACCATCTTTCCATCTCTGCTGCTGACGCAACAGATCCACTCCCATCAAACACACCACCTGTCAAACACACACGCAGACAGAGACAGAACTCTTACACGTTCATATGACTGTGTGTCTGGAAAACAAGTTAAATGTTCATTTAGAAACAAACAAGCGACTGTCTCATGAATAAGATGTTGGAATGATCAAGTGATTAAACAGATTAACTGCAGAACAAAACAGCACAGTGCTGCATTGAGATGCACAAATGCCCTGCTTTGGCTTTCTTTGATTAAGAAAAAAACTGCTAATAGTGTCGAAAAATCATTTGCTTGTGTTTTTAAGGCCTGTGACTGTAGGATTTCAAGCGAGCGTAAAGCATTCGGCACAAATAATTATAACATGTGTAGCTTTAACAAAGATTAATTGTGTTTATTTATACTATGAAGGATATACAGTGTTATTTTTTTACATCTGATTATTCAATTTCTGTACATGAATAGGATAAAGCGCTGTTTATTTCATTTTCATCTTTGCACTATTGCATTTATCACGTATTCACATCGCAATATACACTCACCGGCCACTTTATTAGGTACACCTGTCCAACTGCTTGTTAACGCAAATGTCTAATCAGCCAATCACATGGCAGCAACTCAATGCATTTAGGCATGTAGACATGGTCAAGACAATCTGCTGCTGTTCAAACTGAGCATCAGAATGGGTAAGAAAGGGGATTTAAGTGACTTTGAACGTGGCATGGTTGTTGTTGCCAGACGGGCTGGTCTGAGTATTTCAGAAACTGCTGATCTACTGGGATTTTCACGCACAACCATCTCTAGGGTTTACAGAGAATGGTCTGAAAAAGAGAAAATATCCAGTGAGCGGCAGTTCTGTGGGCGCAAATGCCTTGTTGATGCCAGAGGTCAGAGGAGAATGGCCAGACTGGTCCCAGCTGACAAGTGTAGCTATCAGAGGGCTGGTGAGTGGTATATTCAGGGTTGTGGAGGGCTGCGCGCTGTCTAGCTTAAAATTGTATTCACATTGCAATATACACTCACCACTTTATTAGGTACACCTGTCCAACTGCTTGTTAACGCAAATTTCTACACAGCCAATCACATGGCAGCAATTCAACGCATTTAGGCATGTAGATGCCAGATGCTCGAGTTCAGAGCAGAATGGCCTTATTGATGCCAGAGGTCAGGGAAGAATGGCCAGACTGGTTCCAGCTGACAGGTGTACCTAATAAAGGGTCGGTGAGTGTATATTCAGGGTTGTTTCTGATTTTAAATATTGATGATTAATTTTAGGTTCACAGTTGACATTTCAAATGCATGTAAATTAGTTTTTAATTAATTAACATTTCATTTTGCCAACTTCAGGCATTAATAGATTGTATGGCTTGTTTCATATGCAAACAAGTATCTGCATCTGAAAAGGTGTAAACCAAATGGCCTACATCAACTCAAGAGACATTAACCAAACCGGCTGGGTAATCTCAAGTGGGGGTCATATCCTTGAGCCCCGCCCCCTCATCAGTAGCTCAGTCCCTTCCGCTACTTGAGCAAAGCTGCAGCCGTTGAGTGTGTGAAGTGTCCAACATTACACACTAGTTTTTAACGGGTGAATACATGCATCATCTGAGTCTTTAAAGTGCACTTATTCATTTTAGCATAAAACCAATATTTCAGTGTGAATGCACTACTTGCACTATTTATAAATTCATTAAGGTCATGTCATTGGCCCATGAACATTTCCTACTAGTTATAAAACTATTTCATAACTGTAACAAGAGGCAATTCAATCTTAACTTCATGTTAAAACAGCTCTTATAACATTATTTATCAATACGTGGCTCTTTTTGGATTCTCAGAAGCTATAAAAATTAAAAATGTAAAACAGGAAATTTGTTGGGACCATTGTTTTAGTTTACATCCCTCAAAATGGTCTATAGTACATAATGACGTAGCGCATAAGCATGCGATTTGGCACGCACCTACTATCTTGTAACATCCCAATTAGCTTTTTCAGGCATGTTTAATTAGGGTTAAATGATTAGGGTTTATTAGAGCTAAACTCTGCAGGACACCGGCCCTCCAGGAACAAGCTTGCTGACCCATGTATTATATGAATAGGGCTATGGCCAATCTAGTAGTTATAGAATTCTGGCAGTTCCAGTATTATTATTCAGATACATTAAAAGTGAAACCAGGGTGCTAGACTCAGTCGTTGTATACTAGGGCTGCATGATATTGGAAAAACCTGACATTGTGATATTTTGCATTTCTGCGATATGAATATAATTTTACAATATGACTTGAGTAACTGTTTAGGAAGAATTCACAATTTTACATTGATTGGGATGATTTTGTAGAAGAGTGCATCTGCATAAAATATCCGAAAATATATATAAAAATGTCATTTAAAAATGTAAGCGCAGATAAAAAAACAAAATAAACGTTGCTTTATGGTTTTTGGTGGAATATTACAATATTGAGGTGAAGAAATTAAGTTATCAAAT
The DNA here is from genome assembly GCF_903798145.1 of Danio aesculapii. Lineage (NCBI taxonomy): Eukaryota > Metazoa > Chordata > Actinopteri > Cypriniformes > Danionidae > Danio > Danio aesculapii. The sequence continues at coordinate 3,745,664 of NC_079449.1, read as the reverse complement.
CTAAAATAACACTGTATAGTCTTCTTTTGATAAATAATTAAGCTCAATTAATCTTTGTTAAAGTGACAAACTTTATAATTTCTTGTTCTCAAATGGTTTAAAATGGTCACGGGTCTTGAAAAACACACTAATAGATTATGGTATTTGGCTTAACCGTTCTTGGGAGGCTCGCCAATGTATTAGATTATTCTAATACAAAAAAAAAATAAGCTGACTAATGTTCTTACAAAGTGAAGACTTTATTGAAGATAGTGAATAGTATAGTTCCTCAGCATAGAGCGAGAATCATCTCAGACTGGTTTCTTGAACATGACAATTAGTTCACTGTACTCAAATGGCCTCCACAGTCACCAGATCTCAATCCAATAGAGCCCCTTTGGGATGTGGTGGAAGGGGAGATTTGCAGCATCAATGTTAACATGTTGGGCTTTAAGTAGCTTAACTCAAAGTGCTGCCTTTATAACAAAGGATATGACCCCCACAGGAGATTACCCAACTGGTTCGGTTGGGTTACAACTGTTGAGTTGATTTAGGCCATTTGGTTCACACTCTTTCAGATGCATCCCAAATCACATACTTATTCACTTTTCTATGCTTTCAAACTGAAATATTGGTTTTATGCTAAAAGAATAGGTTCACTTTGATGCACATATTGAGCCTTTAAAAGCAAGAGTGTAATGTTGGACACTTCACTCACTCAACGGCCTCAGTTTTGCTCAAGTAGCAAAAGAGTTGGGGCTACTGATGAAGGGGCGGGGCTATCAGGCGCTGACTTTTGATTACTTTCTTTATCTTAGATTGTGAAAGCAAAATTCTCCTACATGAGTGATTATGCCGCCTCCCGATGGTGAATGCTGTAATACTCATGGCAGGTACTATTTAATAGTTTGGTCTTTATTTCACAAATTTAGCAACCGTCAAGCATCTGGGAAACTGTTTGAATTTCCGCTTAGTAAATTAACGTTAGAGTAGGAAGAGAAGAGATGAAGATGACCTTGTCAGTGAAGTCTGTATGCCACTTTCTGAGTTTGCGGTTCTCTGTGGAGAGTCTCTCAGCGGCGCTCTGCAGTTTGCTGATGTACTGCTCCAGCTCTTTCGGATTCTCCCACGTCATCTGGAGCTTTCCACCTTCATCTCGAGACTGAGAGCGAGGATTCTGCTGCAAAACAAATCACAAAAACAAATGGTCTTTATGTGAACTAGTTACCTGATTATTTAAAGTATGACATACTAATTTAGAAGATAAAATACTCTTCAAAATGTTTGTAGTTAGTAAGAAGAGAGTATTGAATGTTATTTTGAATATTACAAAAGATTCTATTTGAAATAACAGCTACTCTTTTCTAATCATCAGTCAAAAATCCTGAAAAATATAATCAAGAATCAAGGTTTTAAGAATATGAAGGATCGTATCTTTCGAGCATCAAAATTTGCATATCAGAAAGATTTGTGAAGGATCATGTGACACTGAATAATACTGAAAATTAAAACACAGGCTCATTCTGAAAATGTACCGCTGTATACATTTCTGGAGAGAAAAATACGTCCCAGGAACTACTTTGTTTAGCAGTTTTTGTTTTTCGTGAATCCACCAGAGGCCGCTGTGTAAGCTTTTTGAGTTCTTAAATTTTTTTCGCGAGTGTCATTCGCGCCTGTTCTTCTCACGTAAATAGACCAAAAGCTGCTGTCGACTGACTGACTGACTGACTGACTGATCAACTGACCCACCCTCCTCCTTCCCTAAACCCAACCAATAGTGTTTTCAAAAGCACCGATTGACCCACCCACCAACTTCCCTAAACCCAACCAACAGTTTTAAAAAGCAATCCAGAAAAACAAAATCACTCGTCTGATTTTTACCACGTTTTCAGATTTCACCACATTCTCACCCTGTTATTAACTTGTTTATTTTATTTTTTTTGCTTCTGTTTTTGTCTAAGCCGCTTTCGGGAACCATTCTTCTTCGAACCCCGTTGTCGTGGTCAACTGCTCTGTGTCCTCTACATGGCGAACTACAGTACAAAATGGTAACAGAGGGAAAGCAGTCCATACAGAGGTAATCGGTCAGCTGCAAGCGCGAAAAGGAACAGCATGATACCGCCCTGTAGCGTTCGTTTTAAAGACGAAATGCAGCCATACGCACCTCTGGCTACAAAATTTGCGATCTCCAGAAAGGTATATAGGGCTACGTTTTCAGAATGAGCCTGTGTTGCAAAATTCCGATTGAACACACAGGATTACATCATAATATGTATTAAAATAGAAAACTGCCAGAATTTATTTTAAGGTATAATTATTGGTATTGATAAGCCATAAACTATGACTTTTGCCTCAACAAACTTCTAATGTGTTGCTTATTAAGGTAGAAGTTGGGTTTGTGTATCGGGTATGACTATGGATGCAGAATAAGATCATGCAGAATAAGTATTTTATTCAGTAAGTTAGGGGTTAATTGTTAAAATTTATCGTTTCTTCGGTGCACTGCGATGCAGACACAGACAATTCTGTATCGGTTCAGTAAAAATCATAACTGGTTATTATGTACTGACGTCATTTATCTCATATGCGGTGCGTCGCGGTAGCTTACTATGGCGAGGGAGGTGAGCGCGAGTATTTACAACGCTCCAACTAATTAAAAACGCAGAAACTCTGCACATTCACTCCGTGTGTTTGCTGGATCAGTCTTTCACTGACACATATGGCCCGTTTCCACTGAGTGGTACGGTACGGTTCGGTTTGGTTTGGTACGCTTTTATAGCCGTTTCCACTGTCAAAAAGCGTACCGAACCGAACCGTACCGTACCACTTTTTCGGCACCCTTTCGAAAGGGTACCAAAGACGAGAAAGGGTAACAAAAGGCGGAGCTAGACGCGCAGCTGAACGCTATTGGTTTACAGAGATACGTCATTCGCTTACGCAACAAGCCAGAATGAAAACAAAAAACCCGCCATGTTTGAAATACACAGCCGACGAGCCGAGACATTACAGCGGAATGATTTATACATATAATAACGAGCCATGGTCGACCCGGGCTCAAACAAACCTTGTCGTCGTCTTGATAAACAGCCACAAAGCCAAGAAGAAGAGCAGATTTACCCTGTGCCCCGTAGTTTTTTACGAGGCAGTCTGAGGCGCGAGCGGTTTCGCTTTCTTCCTTGCGCTCGCGCGCGTCTCTAACATTATATCTGAAATAACAAACTTCTTGAGCTGATGATAATAACCTGCGCTTGATTATTGATGTGCTTTTGAAACCCGATCCTGTCAGACACTGACAAACGCGAGAGTGAAGCGTGAAGAAACAAAGGAGAAGCCGGAAAAAAGGAGCACATTATTTTTTCAGCAAACATGAACAAAATGCCTTGTATAACGCTACGGTTACTAAAGTAACCCTTCGTTCCCCGAGGGGGGGAACGGAAATGCTATGTGGAAACTTCCACTATGGGGATTTCGTCAGAATCCAATCATCTGAAAGAGTATAAAAACGGGCCAATGAAATGCCAATGAGTTGGCAGCGTCAGCGTGCACAGCTGGCGTCAATGACAATCAGTCATGCTATAAAGACGCAGCCAGTGCCATGCTCGACATCCTTTTCTAGCTGAAGAGACTTTCACGCTCAACAGCTAAGGGACAATCGTTGTGGCGAAGGAACATAGCATTTCCGTTCCCCCCCTCGGGGAACGAAGGGTTACTTTAGTAACCGTAGCGTTCCCCTTCGGATGGGGAACTCCAATGCTATGTGGAAACTTCCACTATGGGGAAATCTATGGAAAACGCCACAACGAAAGAACCTTACTGCGCCCCTGGCGAAGGGTGTGCCACGCAGTAGAGCAAGCGCACCTACAACGCCCCGAGACACAGTCTTCCAACGTGTCCCCTGGCCCTTACTTACCTGTTCAGAAACGGTTATATTTTTCGGGGAGTCGCAATAACCCAGTAAAAAGGTTTTGATACGACAGTACGTTGGGAAAGCGTTCAGTCCCGATAGGGAGGACGCTGCGGAGCTCACCTGCTACCCAGAGGGGAGACCTGGTGACAATCTATGGACCAGCCCAGAGATGGGGGGGTCCTAGCATAAGGATGGTTAGCGGGGAGGGAAGACACGAGCCTGCCCTAGAAGGGGGGACTATACCATGGCTGAGTGAACGTATGGGATCGCCAGCGGGGATCACACATAGCAGGCACCTATACCCAGAACGCGGGCTGACCAGCGGGCATGCCGACAACGTAACGGGCCAACACCTGACTCCTCCGCTGAGTCAGGTGCTGGGGGCCTCGGAGGAACTCTGCAGGGTTCGCCAAAGAAATGGGGAACTAAACTGACAAAGCTGAAAAAGCGCACGTATCTCCGGGTTAGGGAGAGTGGCGCAGCAAGCGTGTTTCGACACCTCAACCGAATCGTTTCCTCAATCACCAAGGGTTGCCTAATACCCTTGAGGAAACCGGCTCCACTCGCAGATTGTAACCTTGCAAATGTATTGGGTGTCACCCAACCCGTAGCTCTACAAATGTCTGTCAGAGAGGCGCCGCGTGCTAACGCCTAGGAGGATGCGATGCTCCATAGTGGAGTGCGCTCTCACCCCCGGGGAACACGGCTCACCCTGGCCCAAAGGCGAGGGAGATGGCATCCACTATCCAGTGGGCCAACCTCTGTTTAGATACGGCACTTCCCATCTGCCGACCACTGTAATGGACAAAGAGCTGGTCAGAGGATCTAAGGCTCTGAGTGTGGTCCCCATATATTCGCAAAGCGCGAACAGGACACAACAATGAAAGGGCTGGGTCTGCCTCCTCCGTGGGCAGCGCTTGCAGGCTCACTACCTGATTGTTAAAACGACGTGGTAGGAACCTTGGGCACATAGCCGGGCCGGGGTCTCAGGACAACGTGAGAGTAGGCCGACCCGAATTCTAGGCACGAGTCACTGACCGAAAATGCCTCCAGGTACCTAACCCTCTTAACCGATGCCAACACGACCAGCAGAGCTGTCTTCAAGGACAGAAATCTCAAGGATACTGAGTCGAGTGGTTCGAAGGGATCCCCACGTAGGCTCGTAGCACTACCGCGAGATCTCAAGGGGGTATGAGAGGGGGGCGGGGGAAAACATCCGCCTCGCACCTCTGAGGAACTGGATGATGAGGTTATGCCTCCCCACGGTGCCGCCATCCCCGCATCATGATGAGCGGAGATGGTGGCCACGTAAACCCTCAGTGTGGAGCGCGACAGCCTTCGCTCCACCTGTCCTGAAGGAAAGAAAGCACAACACTGATCTGGCAAGATCGGGGGTCTTCTCGGCGAGAAGCGCACCACTCAGTGAATAGACTCCACTCCAGGGCGTAGGCATGCCTCGTAGAGGGTGCACTAGCCTGAGTGATGGTATTAACCACCGCCACCGGTAGGTTACCTAAGTCTTCCTCGTCGCGTCTTATGGACCCCACGTGGAGGTTCCACAGAACTAAGCGAGGGTGCCAGATGGTGCCCTGTCCCTGAGAGAGTAGGTCCTCTCTCAAAGGGACTCGCCAGGGGGGGCGTCGCGAGGAGGGAGAGTTCTGATATCCAGGTCCGGTTGGGCCAGGGGCGCAACTAGCAAGACCTGCCCCTCGTCCTCCCTGACCTTGCACAGAAACTGCGCGAGTAGGCTCACTGGGGGGAGTGCATACTTACGCATGACTCGGGGTGGAGTCGCCATTCTCCCGGGGAAGGAGCTGCCGTGAGAGCCCGTTGGCCGCACGGTAGAGCCCATCCGCGGTGTGAATAGCAAGCAGCGACTTCAGCCGCGTATGACTCCAGAGGAGCAGACGGCGAGCGAGCTAAGACATGCAGCGGGAGCGTATACCCCCCATCCGGATGGAATATGCTACCGCGGCCGTGCTGTCCGTCCTGACCAGCACGTGTTGCCCCCTCAGCACCGGTAAAAAGCGGCGCAGAGCGAGAAACACTGCCAACAGCTCTAGGCAGTTGATATGCCAATGCAGCTGGGTTCCCCTCCACAGGTCCGCAGCAGCATGCCCGCTACACACGGCCCCCTCACCCCATACTGGAGGCATCTGCCGAAACGACAGCCTGCCTGGACGCCTGACCTAGGGGCACACTGGCCCGTAGGAAGGAGGGGTCCTTTCCAGGGGGTGCGGGTGCGGTGACACAGCGCAGTGACAGTCACTCGGTGTGTGCCCGCGTGCCATGCGCGTCTGGGGACCCGATCGTGAAGCCAATGCTGTAGTGGTCTCATATGGAGCAATCAGAGCGGCGTGGCCGCGGCTACGGATGCCATATGCCCCAGGAGCCTCTGAAATAATTTCAGGGGGACCACTTTTTTTCCTGTCGAACTCTCTCAGACAGTTCAGCATTACCTCGGCGCACTCTCGTGAGAGGCGCGCCTCCATAGTGATCGAGTCCAGCTCCAACCCGAGAAAGGAGATGCTCTGCACGGGGGCGAGCTTGCTCTTTTCTCGGTTGACCTGAAACCCCAATGGGCGGAGGTGCCGGAGCACCTTGTCTCTGTGCATAATCAATTGCTCCTGAGAGTGGGCTAAAAATCAGCCAGTCATCGAAATAATTGAGCGTGCGGATGCCGGCGAGCCGAAGGGGCGCGAAGGCACCCTCCGCGAGCTTGGTGAAAACTCGCGGAGACAGAGAGAGCCCGAAGGGGAGGACCTTGTATTGCCACGCTCGACCTTCAAACGCAAACCGCAGAAACTGCCGGTGGCGTGGAAGTGTGGAGATATGAAAATACGCGTCCTTCAGATCTATTGCTGCAAACCAATCCTGAGGACGAACGCATCGCGTGATGCGCATCTGCGTAAGCATTTCGGAGCGCAGCCAGTGAAGGCAGCGGTTCAAAATGTGCAGATATAGGATTGGCCATAGCCCATCGCTCTTTTTTGGACACGATGAAGTGCGGGCTGTAAAACCCGCGCTCCATCTCGGCTGGAGGGCCGGCTCGATTGCGTCCTTCGCCAGGAGGACAGCAATCTCCTCTCGCAAGACAGGGGCGGACGCAGGACTGACCCTGGTCGCCCGTGAACCTGGGACGCCGTTTCGCGAACTGAATCGCATAGCCGAGTCTGGTCGTATGGATGAGCCATTGCGATGGGCTGGCCCGCGCTAACCAGGCAGGCAGAGCCCCCGCAAATGGTCCCACCCGCACGAACGCTGACGTGCCAGCGGCGGGGCAGCGTGAAGTGAGTGGGCTCATCCGGGGAGCGCTGGGGTCCCACAGGAGAGCAGGAGAGGAGATGTTCTCGTCTCGCACTCAAACTCCAGGAGAGGGGCTGGGAGTGGAGAGAAAGGAGACCGTTCTCTCGCGCTCCATGAGCCATTGGCGAAATGCACCGATCCTGCGAGCTGGAAGGCATAGCGTCCCAGACTGGCAGTGTTCGGGCTGTCACATCCGGAGGAGGGGAAAAGTGCTCTTTCACTGAGGATTTTGATGGCGTTTTTTTTGTTTTTTTTACGCCTTTAAATAACGTGCCCCGCCCTCCAGCGGGGAAAGAGCAAATTCCCTCCTCCCCAGATGGCCCGCCTCAGGGACGCTTCGCGGTCCGTTTTACCGAACTTAGCGGCGCCCTGGGCGGGGGACGCTGGTTGCCTGCGCGATGCTCGGCGCAGCCGCGTGGCCGGAGGCGCAGGCGGGGGCGGCGAAGCAAAGCTGCGGGCGGGCGTCCTCGGCGAAAAAGCAGTGGATGTGGATGGCTCGGCGGGGGGGAGCGGTCATACAATCCCGCCGATAGAGACCTCGCCCATCGCCTCCGACTGCTTTATCACCGGCGTGAATTCCTGGGCGAATTCACCGCCAGTGTCGCCGAACAGACCAGCCTGGGATATGGGTGAGTTAAGAAAGCGAACTTTGTCAACGTCACGCACATCACCAGGTTTAGCCTGAGGTGGCATTCCTGGATCACGGATGTGATCATCGTCCTTCCCAGGGCACACACAGCCGACTTTTTTTTTTTTTTTTTTTGTAAGAGCATAGTCGGTTGCGGTGCGGAGCGCATGCTCAGTCCTGGGTCAGAACCATCCTCGCGCAGCCGGGCCAGCGCCTGCGCTTGGTAGCGCTGGTAGGTGGCCATAGCGTGCACGGTGAGGGGGAAGGCGCACGCAGCACACTGCGTGAGCCTACTGTGCCCATCCAGGAAGAAGGGGATGGGGAGGCTTAGAAGGTCTCGCCTTCATCCTCCACATCCACCCCTCTAATCGGTCCGGCCGCGGGGCTGGGGGATAAACCATCTCCAGAGCCACGGCCGAAGCAGCCTGGGGAAGCACAGCCGCAAAGTCTGCTTCTGGATTCGACGCCGCGCTCAAAGTCCCGGAGGGAGCGAGCGGGTTCGAATCCTCGTCAGACCTTGACAGCCCAACCTCCAAGGATGGTGAGGATGGAAGCGCACGCAGATCGGGCAGAAAAAAGTGCCCTCAGGACTGCGTGAGTTCACTGTGCACTTCCGGGAAGAAGGGGATGGGAGGCTTTGAAGGTCTTGCCTCCTTATATCCTCCACATCACACCCATCTAGTCGGTCCGGCCGCGGGGCTGGGGGATAAACCATCACCAGACCCACGGCCGAAGCAGCCCGAGAAAGCACGGCCATCACGTCTGCTTTTTAGATGCTAACGCCGCGCTCTCCACCCCGGAGGGAGGGAGCGAGCGGGCTCGCATCCTCATCAGACAATGACAGCCCATCCTCCGATGCAGCGATGGACATCTGACCCCCGGTGTCATCAGGTGAGAGAGCGACCATCCAAGGACGGAGCGCTTCTCTTCACCTGAAGCTTGGATGGAGCGCGTGGAGGAGCGAGAGGTCCACGGCCCGGGGGCGGCGGATTTACTCTCACTGAAACCCTCAGATCTGCCCGAGTGCCAACCGCAGTGCGGGGGACAACTGGGGTGGGTGGCTCTTTTGCAAGAGCGAGCCGCGATCTTAACTGCGCAACAGACATGACATCAGTGATGGCATGCACTGCCCGCGAGCACCGCATTAACATGCTGGACCCCCAGACATGAAACGCTGTGCTCGTGCCCATCATCCGGGGATAGGAAACCACCGAATCCAGAAACGCACGGTCGGAGTGACGTCTTGAAAAAGACGCGCTGCACGACCGTGTTGCTCTTTTAGGAAAGCTTTTTTCCTATATACAAACCGCTCTTGGAGGACCGGACCCAAAGGACGCCAGACAAGGGAGAAATACCCAGCTCGACCATCTGCCACTGCGTATACGCGCTCTGGACCGGGAGAAGCTGCTTCTCGATCTCTCTCTGTAGACACAGGTTGGAGATACCCTCAAAGACTCTCTCAGAAGCTTCGTGAAAGGCTCTGAAAGCGAAAGGATGTCGAGCATGGCACTGGCTGCGTCTTTATAGCATGACTGATTGTCATTGACGCCAGCTGTGCACGCTGACGCTGCCAACTCATTGGCATTTCATTGGCCCGTTTTTATACTCTTTCAGATGATTGGATTCTGACGAAATCCCCATAGTGGAAGTTTCCACATAGCATTGGAGTTCCCCATCCGAAGGGGAACTAACTTATTACCTTCACATTTTGGACTAATATGAACCGGGAATGAGGGAATTACTCCCTAACAGAGGCTACATGTGCTGCTGAAGATTACAGACACAGATGAGAGGTTTTCACTGACTAGGCTATAATTTGTATTGTTTTAAACCTAAATACGGACGAAAATGTCTGCTGTGTGTATTTCTTCTGTAGTTGGTAACATTTCGGAGACTGCAAGGGGCTGTATGCGTCTATATATGTTCATTTATTTAGTTATTTAATATAATCACAGACGTTACAGTAGGCTGTTTCGCACTGTCATTGATCTGCAGTTATAATCAACTTATGTTCATTGAAAAATTACTAATAAACATTTATACACAAGCATTTATGTGTATGAAGCATCTGTGTTGTGAGAAGTGCTTTTCATATGATATTTAAGTGACCTGTACAGCTTTATTGTAGACATTTCCTCTGGCGAGAATGACGTCGACTGAAACTGTCTGTCATACACCACACCCACCAAAAGGGTACCCTTGTTAGTGGAAACGCAAGCCTGATAAAACCGAACCAAACCGTACCGTACCGGTCAGTGGAAACGAGCCATTACAGCAGAAGCCCCTATTTCACTGCGATTGAGAAGATGAAAGTACGCTTAATTTCTTTCTTTTTTTTCTTTCTCTTTCTCTCTCTCTCTCTCTCTCTCTCAGTGTGGCCCATTTGACCTGCTGGCGTGACTTTTCCTCTCCTCTCGGCTGTTTTACAGCGATACTTCTGGATACAGACATGAGCGCGTGCCTGCAGAGTTTTCTCCACCGTGTCTATCATGGATCAGTTGTGATCGCCGCTGCAGTTTATCAGGGTCACTCATCTGTGAAGAGCGCAGCGCGCAAGAGCCAATCGCAGCCCTTTCTGTTGAGCGTGTGACCAATCAAATGGGGTGTAAGAAAGAACTTGGTAGACAAGGCTCAGAAAGCGAGCAGGATATTTATATTTGTTTATATTATTTGCTAAATGCTCGTGTTGTTTAAAGGTACAGTTTATATATGTGACTGTTTGTGTTAAATGAAAAAAATTGTATAACAAATAGTATATAAATATAAATATATTTATACATTTTAATACAAGAATTGCTGCTGTGAAGAAACTATAAAACTGTGTATGGAAAGCATCGTCAATGCACCGAGATATATCGAATTGAAGCAAATCGATGGCATGATAATCGTAACCGAACCGAACCGTGAGACCAGTGTAGGTTTACAGCTCTACAGTAAGTACTAATAAACAGCCAATGTCTTAATAATAGGCAGGTAATAAGCCACTAGTTCAAAGAGAGAATTGGCCCTCAAACTAAAGTGTTACTGAAGACTCTTGATTTAAATTGTAATAATATTTTACAGAACCCAAAATATTGCATTGGTAATCAGGCGATCTTTCAAAACATTAGAAAATATGACAGTAGGAGAGAAGTATTACCTTGATGACCTGTTCAAAGGCCAGAGCACAGCTGAGCATCATGGGACGTTGAGAAGGGATCATCTGCTGATCAATGGTGTTGTAGAAATGAGCCACCTGTTAAAACACAAATACAGAACAAAAAATGAACATTCCTACATACAATCATATATTAAGCCAATGATTCACTTTGGGGGGGTGCTAATGAAAATATCAAGTTTAAGTCACATCACTTCTAGCAAAAAGTAACTAGCAGCAATGTGAAAATGTGCAAAAGGCTGATCAGTGAGAAATTTTATAGGCACTATTATGCAAAAAGGACAGCACGATAGCTCAGTGGTTAGCACTGCAACCTCACAGCAAGATGGTCACTGGTTCAAGTCCTGGCTGGGCCAATTGGCATTTCTGTGTGTAGTTTGCATGTTCTCCCTGTGTTGGTGTGGGTTTCCTCCGGGTGCGCTAGTTTTCCCTACAGTCCAAACACATGTGCTATAGGTGAATTGGATGAACTAACTGGCCGTAGTGTATGAGTCTGTGTGTAAACGTGAGAGTGTATGGGTGTTTCCCAGTACTGGGTTGTGTCTGGAGGGGCACCCGCTGTGTAAAACATATGCTGGAATAGTCGGCGGTTCATTTCGCTGTGGCGACATCCGATATATAGGGGACTAAGCTGAAGAAAAATGAAAGGAAATGAATACTATGCAAAAACCAGTAAATGCGGTGAGGGCGGAGGAAAAAAAGGAAATCAATAAATATATTTGGGAAAAACTCTTTAAAAATACTAGACTAAAATTCAAGCATTTTCAAGGATTTCCAGAACCCAGTGTACAGTATTTTTGTTCACAGACCTGTTTGAGGATGATGGCTTGTCTGTAGAACTTCTCTGCCGTGTTTGCCGCCTGCTGGATCTTTGCAGGGATGGTGAAGCCCAGAGCCGAGAGCTGCCGTACCTCTCGGAGTAAACTCACCAGCCGGTCCGAGTACTGGATCCTCAGCTTCCCGTCCATGTGGTCCAACTCCATCACACGGTTACTGGCCTGCAAACTAAACACAGACAGTACAGGAAAAATCAGAGGTCATGTAAATTATTGTGTAGACATTAGTGCTGCCAAATGATTTATCGCATCCAAGATAAAAGTTTGTTTTTACATAATATGTGTGTATACTGTATATAACTACCGCATGAATATAAACAAAAATATATAAAATACAAATATATACAATACCAAAATATTTATATTCAGTTGAAGTCAGAATTATTAGCCCACCCTGAATTATTAGCCCCCCTGTTAATTTTTTTTCCCCAATTTCTGTTTAACGGAGAGCAGATTTCTTCAACACATTTCTAATCATAATAGTTTTAATAACTCATTTCTAATAACTGATTTATTTTATCTTTGTCATGATGACAGTAAATAATATTTGACTAGATATTCTTCAAGACACTTCTATACAGCTTAAAGTGACATTTAAAGGCTTAACTAGGTTAATTAGGGTAACTAGGCAGGTTAGGGTAATTAGGCAAGTTATTGTATATCGATGGTTTGTTCTGCAGACTATCGAAAAAAATTAGCTTAAATATATTATATATATAAAGTATAAAACACATTACGCCTATAGAGAGTTCCTGTAAATCATGTAAAGAAGTATATGTGTCTTGACCTGATTCCAGATTTGGGATCAGAGAGTCCTGACAGCAGGTCTCTGGTCCAGTCTTCAAACTGCTCCTGCTCATAAGACCTCAGCTGCTCCTGCAGATCATCTGAGAAACGAAGCAGTGGCTGAAACCCAGACAGATCAGAGAGCAGCGCATCCGCCATCTTCAGAGAGTCCTCCACCTGCACACACACCATTTAGTTGATATAATTAGCCATTAGCAGCTTCAGCAGTTTTTTTATGTTCTTTTTCGGTTCATTAAAGACAAGAATCCCCTGGAAAACAAAAGAAAAACTCAAATAACAGAAACCACATCTCCTCAGTTGACTGATCACAGATTATTAAGCAAACTGTTTTGAATAAGATATATTAATCGATGTGTTTAAATATGCAAATGGGAAACATATCCATTGATGACAAAACTAAGAAAGCCTTATGAAAAAACTACATTAGCTATGATTCAGCAAAGAAATTACTTAGAATTCATCTTTTTACACTTTCAAGCTACTTAAATACATGGATGCATATATCTATTATCTAGATCAGGGGTGGGCAAACTCAGTCCTGGAGGGCCGGTGTCCTGCACAGTTTAGCTCCAACTCTAATCAAACACACCTGCTTATGGATTTCTAGCGATCTTGAAGACACTGATTAGCTTGTTCAGGTGTGTTTGATTAGTGTTGGAGCTAAACTCTGCAGGACACCGGCCCTCCAGGACCGAGTTTGCCCACCCCTGATCTAGATATTATATAGATATTAATGTAGATATATTAATTAATATGGCTATTATCTATAAAGGGCACCTATGGTGAAAAATCCACTTTTTAAGCTGTTTGGACAGACATATGTGCATGTATAGTGTATAGACCGTCATATTGGGATGAAATAAACACGCCCAGTCTTTTTTTTTTAATTTAGCAACATAAAAACAGTTGACTAATTGGAGTGGTTTCAGACCGACCGCAACTTTATGTAGGAGTGCAGTGTGTGTGTGTGTGTGTGTGTGTGTGTGCGCGTGAACTTTGTGTGACTCATCAATGCAACTGCACAACAAATAGTCATTGGTTAAGTTCTTACTGTAGTATTTCTCACAAACGCTACGTGAGATCTGCTTCCTTTAAGTCTGTCTGTTGTCTGACGCAGCAGAGGGAGGAGATTAAGGCACGCAGAAAAGCACGTAGAAACGGTGGGCTGGGAGGACTAGCCTTAAAGGTGCAGTATGACAAAACAGTGCCCTAGGTCAAAAATGTACCAAATAGAATCTTGCAAAAGGTATAATGAAAATTCTGATGGGTGTTTTGAGCTGAAACTTTACAGAAACATTCTGAAGACGCAAAACACTTATATTAAATCTGAAAAAAGGGCTAACCTAGGTGCCCTTTAATATGCAATAATAGATGCATATTTTACAACTAACATGCAAAATATCCTTTGTAACTACACATTTAAAATCAGTATTTTTATTTTTTAATTATTTTATCAAGTAATTATTTTAACAATTTTTCATATGTCTGCAAATGTAATATATATGATCCAGACATATCTGCTTGATGCATATTTGAAATAATGATACTACCGGAGAATTTTTGCCTTTCTTTTTTTTCTTTTCTTTTTTTTTTTTTAAGTAATTAATTCGTTAATTAAGACACTTTCCTTGTCACATTTTGCATGCATTTCTTATTCATTCATTCATCATTATTATTTTTGATTAAATATTTTGGATGGGTGTTATGCGTGTTGTTATGTTTTTGAAATGTTTAATAAAAACACAGGAAAAATGTGCAATTAAACTCATTTGCAAATATAAACAATGGATAATGGCAGGTTGTTTTCATTTATTTATTTATTTTTTTACAAACTTTGCTTGTCAAAATTTGCATGTATTTCTAATTCATTCGTTCATTATCATTATTTTTTTTTATTATTAGCTATTTAGTATAATGTTATGTGTGTTGAACTAATCTGCATATATAAACAATAGATAATTGCTTATTACGTTTTAATTTTGGCTGACATCCTAGTTCAGAGCTTTATTAAGATTTGTGTATTGTAACTGAAGACTTCCATACAGATGAAAAAAGATAATGTACATTAAAAACAAACTCTTAAAAGTGTGCAGTTGTTTTTCTCTGGCCAGAAACAACCCATTATGTAAAGTCAAATGACCCAAAAGTGCATGAAAAAACAATAGTTTTGCCAGTAGGATAAATGGCAACACTTTAAAATAATGAATTCATACAAGTATGAATCTTGTACAGCATTTAATAATCACAGTTCAACATTTGCTAATGCATTATTCAAACCCAGACAAGGATGAATAAATACTCTAACAAATATGTTGTGCATTGCATGTTCATGTTACTAAATACATTTTCATTAAAGGTCCTGTAAAGTGCTTTGAAATGTGCATTTATATCAGATGTGATAGTGGTTGTGATCTCATTAAATAAAAAGCAAATGAAAACATCTTGAAGGAGGCAGGGCATGTCAGATACTAGTTTACTACACATAGTTTAGTACACTAAAGCATAATAGCATACAGCATACTAGACTAACATACTGATATTAGCATCTAAAAAAATTTATTTTAATTTTAAGACCTTTAACTACCTAAAGACCTTCAAAACTCAGGGCTTCTGGTAGTACCTAGAATAGCAAAGTCGAGTAAAGGAGGTCGAGCCTTCTCATTTATAGCTCCTAAACTCTGGAATAGCCTTCCTGATAACGTCCGAGGCTCAGACACACTCTCCCAATTCAAAACTAGATTAAAGACCTATCTGTTCAGTAAAGCATACACTTAGTGCACCACTTAGCGGGCTTCCACACAGGTTCTGCATCTTGTTGATATACACTATGAAGAGCAGCTACGCTAATCATTTTCTTTATTCTCCATTTCCACCTGGGTATACTCATCCCGAGGCCCTCAGACTATGCAGAGTCACTGATTCGATCCAAGACGAACGACGAGATGATCCCAAGGTTTCCATATCCTGGGCCAGGCCGTATCCTGAGCAGCTACTGTGATGGTCATGGAAGAGTGGAGAACATGAGACTGATTCCTGTGACGCTCCAGAGACAGACGAGTCTTCGCTGAGGCCAGCTACCAGCCTCCGCCACTGAGACTGCAGCTCTGCACAAGACGTTTGGCCAGCGGAGAAATTAAAATGGTCGTGCCCAACTGAGTCTGGTTTCTCTCAAGGTTTTTTTTCTTCACTTCCACCATTAGTGAAGTTTTTTCCCTCTCCGCTGTCGCCTCTGGCTTGCATGGTTCGGGATCTGTAGAGCTGCGCATCGTTGGATTTGCTCTTCAGTATTTGGACTCTCAGTAGTGATTATTAAACCACACTGAACTGAGCTAAACTGAACTGAACTTAAACACTACAAACTGAATTACACTGTTCCTATTTACTATTTATTATGACCTTTTATGTGAAGCTGCTTTGTATAAGCTACATTGTATAAGTGCTATACAAATAAAGGTGAATTGAATTGAATTAACTAATGGACCATTATTATACAGTATTACCAGATATTAAATTCAATATGTGTGTACGCACCTTAAGCAGCAGCTGTCTGACCCACACAATATTGTTGACCACCTCAGGAAGGTTTCTTCCAGCTAGAGGGCCGGTTTTCTCTCCTGGAGTACCGTGACACCGGCTCTCAAAATCTGCCCGCAGTCCTGCACAACAACACCGCTAGCATGAACACTTTGTAAAGACAACTATTACTTTTTATTTATTCATTAATTTTTTTCACAGCTTATTTTCAGGCCTTCCTCAAAAACTTTTTTTCTGTTTTTAATTTTATTTATTGATTTATTTTTGGAAAAATACAGCCCAGGTTTAGATTAGGCATCGACTCTAGCTATTGACCTTATTCTGTGATGAGGAAGTGCACTCCTTTTTGCTGTTGTTTTAGAACTTCTGATTCAGTCGCCAATGGGAGAAATGACTAAAAATAATAAACGGCAGAAAACTACTTGCTCTACAAACAAGTGTGTTCATTACGATACAGACAAAGTCGAATAACATAATCAGAACATATCAGTTTGCAATGTCAAGATGTCCATCTATCTAGATCTATTTATCTATCTATCTATTAGAGCTGCATGTTTAATCGAAAAAAAGATCGCAATCTCGATTTGACCCCCAGACGATCTTAATCCAGCATTTCTATGATTCTGCCAATCATATGTTCAAGTTCAGGAGATAAGCAAAGGCGGCCGCACAAGCCTTCACATTGTTTTACATACGTTGCTCAGCGACATGGACACCTCCAAATGATGTTGAGAGAGTCACATGCTGTATTTATAAGGAATAATTCACCCAAAAATGTCATTTCTGTCTTTATGTAATGATGTATTCGTGGCCGTGAAATCACATGCGATGTGAGATGCTGACCGTGAGCTGTTACCACAGAGAGGGCGGGCACGTGCGTCTACTTTAGTAAACAGAACCTGAATAGGCTGTGAATAACAGGTAATAAAGTTGTAAATTACATTCGGTTTGTGGCACAGTGATCGTTTGAGAGCCGCGCGGGAAGTATGAACAGCACTTAGCAGTGAAAATGAAACTGAAAGCGTGCACATCATTTAAATAAACATATCGCATTTTAGATTTATGATTGCGACAAGCATTTCATATGTTTTCTTTCATAGCGAACACAGAGAGTTGTGCATGAGAATAAATGTTTAACAGTGTCATGTTGAATATAATGCAAGAGGGAATCTGATAATGACAAATGTTTGTGAATAAATGAATAAATCAGTGAATAAATGGTCTAAAAATGTCAATGACAGATTGCAAGCATATGTCTCAAACATAATAATTCAACTTCAGAATTATGAATAGCTGTATTTTGATGTCATCACTTTACTGTGCATTTATGACCGGGACAAATTTAGGCTGAAGTCTATTCAAAATGAAGCATTTTAACCAACAGTACAGCTACACATAACAATATTATTATAGTTTTACCATACGTTTAAGAAATAACAATAATGTCAGCGCCAGTGGTGTAGTGGTTAGTGCGTCGACACCATAGACTGTAAAATATATGGACGGAGTATCCGTGAGGTCACCTATAGGTTTCTGAACACTGCAAAAGAAGCTACAAGTAGGCGCGGCCAACCGTCACCATTTTGTTCGCGCGTCATCGCACCCACGGCGGGATACCAAACAAGGGCAAAGAGGCGGAGAGTGTGCGGAGCTACAGACATCTGCTGGCATTTTGCTTAGACCTGGCAGACAGACTTTACTTTGGGAGAAACGCTTGATACTTTATTACCTGCGACTCGTTTGTGTTCTGACCACATGTGCTTGGCTGTACACTATATCAATAAAGTGTTTAGACTTTCAAAAACACTGTAGTAATACAGTGAGCCACTAAGCATTGTTCTTATGATGTTTTTCTACAGGAGGAAAACGCGAATGACTTCCAAACACTTCAGATATAGTGTGTGTTAGTAAATGCAAGACTATTGATGAACTCCAGGCATAACACTGTATGATAACGCTTCAGATGACTGTTCTAGAGCCTACAGCTAATCAATCTGTCACATTCTGGAGTGCTTTACGGGTCTAAAGAAAAATATTAATGATAAATGATCTTAAATAAAACAAATACACTTATAGAGATGGTATATAAGTATATAACTTTACTCACATGGGAAACGGAGACCACGTGAACGGTTTGTGAGCACAATTAAATGCACACAGCATCCCATATCATCTGATAATTGTAAGAAATAAGTCCAAAAGGCAGCTGACTGTGTAAAGCCACATAAAACAACACAAAAATACGATGAATATGCCGAGATCAGTGGCAAATCTGCCGGAGTCAGCTGAGGTGAAGTGACGGCGACCAGCGAGACCTAGCTGTCACTCAAGTGGCCACGCCCTTAATTATGCAAACTTAATATAACCTAATATAAAGGAAACGAATGAGTTATAAAAAAAAAAAAATCACCCCCTCACAGTTGTCATGGAGGGTAATAATAGCTATACTGTATGAACCAAAATCGTTCTTTGTACCAGGCTGTAAACACCTTTTTTTCTGCTGTAAAGTTGGCCATTCTAACAGTGGGCTCAATTGCAATTTGCTCTATTATGGAGCCAGGACTAGCGGAATTTTGATGAATTGCAGTTTCAGTTACTTCCGTATTGGCCTCCCGAGGGAGAGCGAGAGGTTGCCGCTTGGTCGACACATGCACTCCGGTGTTCACGGCGACCCGAATTCGATTCCGCCTCGCGGTCCTATGCCGATCCTTCCCCTCTCTCTGCTCCCCATGCTATCCTGTCAGTTCTCTCTACTTTCCAATCCAATAAAGGTGAAAACCCCGAAAAAAGAATTATTAAAAAAAAAAAAAGAAAAAAAAAAGAAATAACAATAATAATAGCCTACTCATATTAACCTTTATTTTACATCTAAAAAATCGTGATCTATCTATCTATCTATCTATCTATCTATCTATCTATCTATCTATCTATCTATCTATCTATCTATCTATCTATCTATCTATCTATCTATCTATCTATCTATCTATCTATCTATCTATCTATCTATCTATCTATCGTATCCACCCATTTATCTATCCAACCAACCAACCAACCATCCATCCATCCTACCTACCATCTATCTATATATCCTTCCATCCATCCATCCATCCATCCATCTATCTATCGTATCCATCCATTTATCTATCCAACCAACCATCCATCCATCCATCTATCTATCTACAGCAGGGGTCGTGAACTTTTTTTGGCAAAGAGCCATTTCAGATCACATGTTAAGCAAGTCCATGTACTAAGAAAGGATAATTAATAGAATTTCTTTCTTTTTGCCATCACCACACATGAATGTTGTTTGAATTTAAGTGCAAGGTTACCATAGAAATGTAAGCAGCATGCCCTTTATTGGTGTCGCTATTCAAGTTAATCCACAGCGCCACACACGTGTATTGGATGAAACAACCTTTTATTCTTATTCATTTTGCTGTAAAAATATACAATAAAAATGTCATTTTAATTGTATTTTCAAGAGAAAACTGATTTAACTGATCTATCTATCTATCTATCTATCTATCTATCTATCTATCTATCTATCTATCTATCTATCTATCTATCTATCTATCTATCTATCTATCTATCTATCTATCTATCCATTCACCATTCATCATCCATCCATCCATCCATCTATCTATCTAGTAATTTATGAATCTATTCATGAATCTAGATACATAATTGTAATGAGTATTTACATATTTTAATAAGAATTTTATATTATTTTAGGAAATTATTAAGGTTTTTGTCTTATACAGTGCTTATTATTTTTATAGGAAGCTTTCCAAAATGATATTTGTGCATATACATTAGATTAGTCAGTAGCAAAGCCAAAACTTGAACTAATCTAACAAAAAAAACGTAAAAACACAGTCCATAAATTAGTACACATAAATGAATATGTTAAATAAACACCGCTAGCATTTTCCTTCACAATAACTGGTTTGAATGTATGTAAATGTATCTTTCTATTCCTAAACTGTTCTGTAACCAAACTCTTATTTGCATGGATATAACCGTTTAATAAAACAGCTTCGTTTAAATGAACCAAAATATATAATTTACATTTACTACATTCAAAAGGGTGTGGACTCATTAATGCAGAGCACTCTTTATCTCTATGATAATTTAGTATTGTTTAGTGTGTGTGTGTGATCTGACCCCTGTTGTAGTCCAGCAGGCGTGTGAGGAGTGTTTCTCTCTCAGGCTGCAGTTCTTTGCTAATCGTGGCTCGTCTGATCAGATCTCTGTGTTTCTGAAACACCTGCAGCAGCTGAAACAAAGACAACAGGGAACACAGTTTGGTTTGAGATGTGCAAGCAGGATTAAAAGATTTCACTTTGTTTATAATAACCAGTACTTTTTATTTTGGGGGAGGAAATTTTGCAACCTCTTGGGAAAAAAATACAAAATAAAGATCAATTTGGATAGACAAAACTCACAGAAGCATTAAGATTTCGTGTAAAGTCTTGATAACACCATCATGGAGTTTTTCTTTTATTATTTCAGCAAATAGGATTGTAAATATATATATGTAAATATATATTATATTATATTTATATATTTGCTGTATTCTCCCATTCACTGCGCTCTGAGTTTAACTAAAATCCAACTATGTTGACTTCTGCTGCTGAGAAACCCAGAAATGTGAAAAGGCTCCATTGAGAGCCTTGTTAATATGCAAAACTGTAAGCCAATCATAGCAGTGGGCATTTACTTCCATGTTTGCAATTGGCCACACCCATTCAAATAGAGCATTCTGATGAGGGGGTCAAAAACAACACAGAATTTAGACAATTCTGTTTACATTTTGTTTTTTAATAAGTTTTTTATATAAAAATCTACAAAACCTTATACGTGAACCTCAGAGAACCGCACAAAATAAACTAAATAACTAAATAAAACAAGGTATTTTATGACCCCTTTAGTTTAAAATAACTATTTCTATTTGAATTTGTGCATAATATTAGTGCTATTCTTATCAACGTTAAAAACATTTGTGGAAACTGTGATGCATTTTAATATGCAATTCTTTGATGAATGTAAATAAGTGTAATTAATAAGCCAATATCAATGTTTAGCTGTAATTTTTGTTTGTCTATTTTTGTTCTATCCTCTATCCATCTCCACCGCCTGCAGTCAGACAGTCATTTCCTGTCTAAGCGGACACACTTGGCTAGAATAAGCTATAATATACACAGAAAGCCAAATGTCTGGGTATTCAGACTGCTGTGAATGTATGTACCTGCTGTGGACTGTCCTGCGCGTCTATTATGAAGGTCTTGAGCTTTCCAGCTGCTTCCTGTTCTGCTGGAGCGATGAGCCGATCAAACTGAGACACTGCAGCTCTCCATAAGGGCTGAACACACACAAACACACATAGCTGAAGACAAATTTATTAGCTCTCCTATGAAATTGTTCTTTTTCATATATTTCTCAAATGAACAATTTTGTCCACACACTTCTAAACATAATAGTTTTAATAACTCATTTCTGATAACTGATTTCTTTTCTCCTTGCTATGATGACAGCACATGATATTTGACTAGATATTTTTCAAGACACTAGAATTAAGCTTGTGATATTATTGAAGTGACATTTAAAGGCTTAATAAGGTTAATTAGGCAAGTTGGGGTAATTAGGCAAGTCCTTGTATAAGAGTGGATTGTTCTGTACACAATTCAAAACAAATATTGATTAAGGGGGCTAATAATATTGACCTCATCACTTTTTAAAATTGTTTTATTTTTATTTATGTTTTTTTTTTTTTTAAACCAAACTAAAATAAATAATAGTTCAAGAGTTCACACTTAGCTGATCATTTATCATAAGCTTGTTTGGCATGCTGTCCCGGGTTGAGAGCCCCGAGCTCAAGGGATCCTCAAGCCCAGGGTCCCTCCCGTTTGAGGGGAGCTTGAGCTCAGGTAGATCTCAAAAACTTCCAAGCTGCAGTAGCTAAGGAAGCACTTGAGGAGGAAGGGAGCTAGACAAAGTGCATGAATTGCTTAATTTGTTATGTATTATGTATATCTTTGGATGGTGGGAGGAAACCGGAGGACGCCAGGGAAACCTATGCGGACACTGGGACAATATACAAATTCTGCACATAAAATCCCAAAAACCTGGCCAGGACCAGGGCTGGCAGTGTTCTTGCTGTGGGGCTAACAGTGCTAAACACTGGGCCACCGTGCCACCCAATCTATGAAAAAGGAGGAGAAGGGGGAGGAAACGGGGTGTTTCTTCCAGACGAAGACGAAATGTGGACTGAAAGCTATGGTTATTTATAGGAACTTAGGAATCATATGATCAGGAGATCATGATTAGTTAATGCGAGACTGGCTGTGGTAAATCACAAGCATGTGATCCTAAAAATGTTTTCAAAAATTTGTTTATGAATGAACTTCACAAAAATATGATACGGTGAAAGATTTATTTGCTCTATTAAACAACACTTTCATAGGAGTTTCACAGGAAATGCAGCTGAATCACGTAACTGATGTAAAATGAGCTTCCATGTATGAATGTATGACATCCAGCTGAGGTTTAAATCTGAAAGTGCACTGTGTTCTTAAACAAAAGAGTCGACTCAGAATCATTTATATGATTCGTCTTGTGTCCGAATCTTTTAATACAAAACATCACCAAATATGAGGTGCCGGATCCGGTAAAATAAGAAAGTGCCTTTTCCTTCAGACACTAGCGGAGCGTGGGGGATCATGGGATTGACCATGACGTGAAGATTACTATCAGAGAGATGACCAGAAATGCGGCTGTGTGGAATAAACAGTTAACGTTCATTTTCACAACAATACTACAGTATAGCCAACCTAGTACTGTGTTTGTTCCTGTCATTTTTCTGATGATTCATACAACAACATATCCTGCAGCGCAGGATTCGCTGGCTGTTTGATATTAAAGGTGCAGTAGGTGATTGTCTTCAGAAACATGTTTTGTTGTGCTGGTTGAAAGTCTCTTCACATTCCAATAGTAATGATTCAAGTAATGATCTAAATGTGTTTATTTGTATTTTTATATTCTGGGTGAGACAGAAGACTAAAAAAATGATCATCCAATTAAATATTGTCGGGCTGACATTTCCCAAAATTCTGACAAGTAGCCAAACAAATGTAGATTTGAACAACTGCGCAGGCAATCACGCAGATTTGACTTTGCGTGTTCACATGGACCGCGTGGACACGAGTGACAGTGCTAAAAACAAATGCTGAATCAAAACTTTTTAAAATCCTGAATCAATATTGGAGTTAGTTTTGCTGGAGAGAGGATGACACCATGGCTGAAGTATTTCTGTTAGACATGTAATGTTGTGTTTTAAAACATTTTCAGTCCCACAAAGCTGATGGTGTTGTTACAAATGGGTTATATGCACAGAAGTGTTGTTCAGAAATCTCCTGGCGAAAGATTGATGTGACTATTTTCAGTTTCATAAGGTCCTTTTACAGCATCGATAATGTAGATTTATATTGAGTTTAACAACAAAACATCAGTAAATAACGCTAATCCACCTGAGGATTTTACTGAGGTAAAATTGATTTTATATTCACATTGGTTCATTTCTGAACAATGACAGCCTGTGAAGTGCTCCCTATATTGTTTACCATGTTACTCTGATTATTCGCTCTGAAATAGCATGCATGACTTAGTAATAAGCGTAATTCCTGCATGCCTCCGACCAAGCATACAGTAGTCACTTTAGGTCAAAGCGTGTGAGAGAGTTATGACAAGTTTTACTTGCTAACTACATAACTAAAATAGATATAAAATAGATAACTAGATATAATACAGTTTTTCATTTAGAATTACAGTATAATAAAGTACTATAAAGTTTTCTAACTGGTGAATGACATGATCTAGTGGGTCTCTGTCAACTTTAATGTGCTCATTCGCGATTTCAGGAGGCGTGGCTTTGGCTGACAGGGGAGGGATTGTATTTGAAAGACATTATGCTAACCAGTTAGCCTTCAGGGAGATCATCTACTGCACCTTTAAAGGAAAGAGCAGCAAAGACTACTAGTGTATGGAACTTTATCAGACCTTGACAGGAACTTTTTTCAGTACATAGTTCACATATGAACCATTTTCTTCTTCCTCCGGATTAAAACTTTTAACAGTGATTATTAATTAACAAATGGTTGCCTCCTTGCTTTCTGTAGTTCGCAAAATGTGTATTTAATAGTGTGTTGTAACTTGTAATCGCTCTGTGTGGCTTGTAATAATTTATGTATTATAGATCAGTGCTTGTACTGCATCTCTTAGGATAAATCTTTATGGGGCTATTCATACATCTCCTCCAAAACCACACTGAAATTGCATCTCGTGCTTCTTTTTTCACTGTTTTAAATGCGTTTCTGAGTGTGTAATCCTCTGCCGTTTGCCATTGCTATGACCACCATCACCTGTTCCTACACATGCGCAGCGCGTCCAATTTTCAAAATAGTTCATCTTTTGCCACTGTGTGGATTAATACTGAATGTGTGCCGTCGTTATTACTTGGAGTTAGGCTTAAGAGTACAGTAATATGCCGGTGTTTAACTGCATTGCTTTATTGCATTCTCTGCATTGGGCTCTCACATACTCTGTGCTACTTCATAGCCGTGGTGGACATTTCTTTCTGTCTCATGCTCAACGCAGTCGACCAATCACAACAGACTGAGTCATCGGACCAATCAGTGCAGATTAGCCTCATGCAAAGGAGGGGTTTGGGAACAAATAAATCACTGAACAAATAATATGTGAGTCTCTGGGATAATTAGGTAAAATAAATGCATATTATAAGACAATGAAAGTGTTTTTTGACCTTACATGAATATCAGCCTGATGTTGGGCACCCCAAAACTAAAATATGACCTTTTATAATGCATAATAGGGGCTGTTTAAAATGACTATTATATAATAGTAAAGATACATACCTCAGTATAAGGGTTGTAGTGTATTGGGTTGAGACCTGTGAATGGCTGATACACACGTGCAGCTGAAACCTGCTGTTTCCCTCCAGACAGCAAACGCTGCAGCTTCTCACACACAGATCGGACCTGCACCACCTAACACACACACATACACACAGGTAAAGCAGCAGATTATACTATATGAGATGATTGACAGGTGTGCAGTCTGACCTCCTTCAATCGCAGTGCAAGGCTCTGTAGTCCCTGTGGGCGGTGCTTCTCTCCAGTCCACTGATGAGGGGCGTAGCGTTTCCACACCTGACCGGTCAGGTGTTCACAGGCCGCAACCCACTGCTCACACACAGCCACACCCCCTTTAAGCCCCTCCCTCACTGTGAAATAAGGATCCTCCCACAAGCGCAGTTCACCAAGTTTCCTCTGAACAAACCTGCCGAGAGCTCCACCTGCACGCATCAGGAATGATATTAGTACTTATTATTATTATTATAATGAATGAAAAGGAAATGAGGAGGAGCATGATGTGCACCTATGACATCCATGAGTCTGATCATGCGTGTCTCGGGATAAGGCGTGTGCTCATTTTGCTTCCACACATCGTCTACTGTCTCACGCGTGTTCTCAATCAGGTCCAGTACTTCCACCAGACTGAAACTGTCCAGGTTACTGTAGTCCTGAAACAAACAAACAGTTCAGCTGGCGGCTTGTTCAAACAAGTGGCTTGTTCTTTAATGGACACTATTTTTAATTTTAAATCTCAGATAAAACACTTTATTGTTCAGGAAAGCTTTTAATGATTTGCTGGTTTAAAGGGAACATAGTTTACCTCTTTTTTATGATTGAATATTAATATTATGGTTGTTCTGAGTGTGCCAGTTTAGGTTCAGTTTAAAACACAATTCAGATTTTTTTATTATAATGTGTTAAAAAGTGTCATGTTGGGGGCGTGTCCACAGCTCGCTGATTTAGGGGTGTGTTGCTTCACATGTAGATTAGTTTCGGCTTCCCGCCAACGTAACAAGGGGGCGGGGCCATGAGTCTGACAGGCAGACAGAGAAGGAGAGAGAGGATCACCATTCAGTCATACATGTACGACTCTGACACAGACCAAGCAGAGAGTACAAAATCATTTGTGTCTTTGTACAGTTTTACAGCCAACTGTTTGCTATTTTCAAGTGCCGAGCTTGTACACAGAAACTAATAACCACGCACACTGAATTAACTTTGACTGAGGCACCGGATGCGCCGCTCGAAGCCGCAACACGGCACACCAGACACTCTCTGTGGCGGACCAGAAGCATGAAGTGTCCCGAATCGTCGCGCCACGCATTTTTGAATTCTAAACATAGGTTTCTGCAGCGGTCCGCGGCAACCAGCCGTCGACTTGAGTGTACCCTGATAGAAACCGATGTTTAGAATTCTAAACGCATGCTAGTTAAGATCACAGGGAGCTTCTGGGATCGCGAGAAATGCAAACGGCTGAAGTATAAGGTAGACTTAATGAGAAGTACACATGTTTGCAAACCTACCTAAAGACACAACCAATAATTCCGATTAGAGTGATAATGTGGAGAATATTGCTCTTGTGTTGAGCCCAATGAGCCTTGCATCTAAAAATAGAGCTAGGGTGTTCCTTTAGTGATATCGCTTCGACTCACGCTGAAAATGGCAGACGTGAATCAACAAACTGAGGATATGATGACGCGCCTGTCAATCAATATTGGTGGGCGGGGGGACCGCTCTCCTACGTCAGGTAGCGGTCGATTTGAAAACAGCTCCAATTGGTCCACCATTTTTTATGTTGATAAATTGAAAAAAAAAGGCACTGGGTGTGCTTATATCACCCCAATATGACGGTCTATACACCATACATGCACATATGTCTGTCCAAACAGCTTGAAAAGTAGATTTTTTACCATAGGTGCCCTTTAATATCCTGTCTATTGCTTTTTACTGCTTGTGTTTTTATGATGTGCTTGCTATATGTAAGGTGTGTCTTTAAGTGCTTTGAAAGGCGCCTATAAATAAAATATTATTATTGTTATTATTATAATTAATTTAATTCTCCAAATAAACAGCAGGTAAGTTTACACTGATTGGATGTGATTTAAAGTCAATGTATATGTAAAATCTAATTAAAAATTATTAGAGAAGAAAAGAGCATTACACAGTTATGTAATAAATTTAGAATGTAAAAAAAAATAATTAAAGTAAGTTTCCAAAGCTAAACCTAAAATTAGTGTGTTTGTGTGAGTGTGCGTGTGGGAGAATAATGTTATTAAATCTTAAAATGAAATACTAAATATTGCTACCTTGTATCAAACTTCTTTTGCCCTTTTATAATTTAATTGAAAAATTGTAATTCTTGTTTAAAGAAAATGTGGTGAATGCCCAAGTTTTGCTACTGTTAGCTAAATGCATGAGTCTTTTCTGATAATTTACTAAGCTGATTAATATCAAAGACTGAACAAAAATCTGAATTGTTAAAAATCTTAAAAGAAATTAAATAAAGATAATCTTCTGCAGGTTTCACCAAATCAAATCTAAGACTTTTTAAGATGTTTTAAGACCCTTATGAATGGAATTGACCCTTTGCTAAGCCACACCCAAAAACCGCCAAACACTAATCGTGGCTTAGCAACTGTAGCTACATGCAGGAGGTCTGTCATACTGTCTTTACATACAGACCCATTTAAAACGAGCAAGACCCACAAGAGAATATTTTAGTGAATTTAAGACTTTTTAAGGCCTCCAATTTTGACATTTTAAGACCCTGCGGAAACCCTGTGAATAGAAATACTCTCCAAAATATTAAACAGGTCACAATGAATATCAATAATAAATTAATAGCAATAAACAGTAATAATAAAGATCATAACCACTCAAAAAACTCAACTAAATTTCTAATTAAAATATAGACTATACACAATAGCACCTAATGAGAATTAAGCAGCATATGAATGTGTGTGAATAATGTGCACGTGTTTACCTTCTCAATGGTGGTGAAGAGCTCACAGAAGTGTGCCGCTCTGTCTCTCTCACTGCTCTTCTGTCCAGAGTGACTGACATCAGCCCAGAAGCTAAATTCATCTAGAGGAGTCATGATATCTGCACACACATCAGTCCATTCAAATGCATTTACATTTATATACAGTTGAAATCAGAATTATTCTTCTTATGAATATGAGAGAATAAAAATCCCTGACCGAGACAAATATACAGTATATACACAATTCCCACACTTTCAATATCTAGAGAAGACATTTTAAAACTTATGATATTCCAGTAATGCATGAGCCCTAAATGTCTGATTGACATGAAACATCTCAGTCATGAAATCTCACTTGACACATCCATCTCCGAATTACTGCGTTTCCCAGAACCCTTTGTGTCTGAGTTTCTAAGCACAGAGCCCAGTCCGATTTCAAGATCGCTGAGCAGAGATTGAAGCTTTGAATCGAATGACTGACTCCATTTATCATCCTGTAGAGAGCAGAAAACACACACATAAGCCTAACAGCACACTGACATCTATGTGAAGCTGGTCCGGTGGTGTGTGAGCGTTACCTGCAGCAGCATGGGGCTGTAGACCTGACGCAGGGCCTGATAAAGGGTACTGATGGGAGACTCCAACATGGAGGACACCAGGACGCAACGCTGAAGGTTCTCCTCCGAGACCACACACGGATGAGGCTTGAAGAACACCAGAACTCGGCCGTCACCGTCCATATTTTCCAGCTACACAGACAAAATGATCATATGAGAAGATTTGGCAAAATTATAAAATTTGGTGTCTAAATGTTGATATACTGAACATTTGTGAGTTACTCAATGTTATTTTAACACTGCAATATATCCTAAAAATTTATGTATTCTAAATATTAATGCAGTTTTATTTGCCCATTACGTTTCCAATAGCTAGATAAATCAAAGCCAAAAAGGAGAAGCTTGACTTATTAAAAAACCTTTGTAAATACGTAAACTAATTAACAGTTTTCACTAAATGAACCAGAGAAGAACATTTATTTATTTGCTTGTTTACTTTTTTGTTTATATGCCTTGATAAATCAATTACCATCGATATTTATGAACATATATTTTTTTAAACCATCATTTTAATACATGAAAAAATATTTAAATATTTTATATACATGAAAATTAATGTGGGGGCGTCACGGTGGCGCAGTGGGTAACACAATCTCCTCACAGTAATAAGGTTGCCGGTTCTAGTCCCAGCTGGATCAATTGGCATTTCTGTGTGGAGTTTGCATGTGTTGGCATGGGTTTCCTACGGGTGCAAAACCAAGATGTGGTCACAAACTGAGCACTTACGATCAATATACTTCACCCGCAGCTGTTTTTCAGTCATTTATAACCTTCGTGCCCATGTCAGAGCTACAATTCACTGATGTTTTCATCTGTCTTTTGGAGATTTAGTCATTGGTGATGACTTTATAGCGGGTTAGTGTCTGCTTTTTCTGCTTTTTATTTGGTGTTGAATTAATATTTGCTGGTAGGGAAAATGTATTTGTTCACTTCTGCTGTTTATACTTTGATTTGCATTTCAGTTTATTTATTTATTCCACTAAGCTGCTAATTAGGATAGAAACTGGATAAAGAGCACACAAACATACTGACAGTTATAGGTGACTTACTGTACATTGTTAAGGGTCAATGATGCTAATATTCGGCACAAATCCATTAATTTCGAATCCTTTCTGGCCTTTCCTTTCTATGAATGAATTATGTAGCAGCACTGTCCATGCATATTTCCTCGTCTGTTAGTAACGCTATATTTCATTGCACAACAATAGTCTATCAGGCTTTTTGGCTAAAAATAGAGAAATCATTAGTTATTAATAGATTATTTTTAAATGTCACCTCTCCTGCTGTGCATGAACTAAGCTGTTGAATGGTCAGCGTATGAGGCAGCTAGGTGACCCTAGCTTCAATTTTGATTGAATTATTTTCTAATCGGTTGCGTATAATGTTGTGAATATACCCCTGTAATGCATACTGCAGTCCTTTTTGACTGGCTTTCTCAGATATCTCACCTGTTCACCAAAAATGACTACTTATATGCCTGGGAATGTCTGACACCGACGCATATGTATGGTAATAGACGTGCCAGTCACGAAAGCTTGACAGGCGTAGCAACAGTAACTATGAAGGGCGGGGCTTTGCGAAGGGTCGATTTAGCCCACTAATCCATTAACACATTTTCTTTCAAATCTGTTGCAGTAACATTTGTTTTAATTAATATATTCATGTAATTATTGCTGTTTATGACTATTAAGTCCGACTATTTATTTGGTTCTTATTTAAACATTTAAATATTCTCAATAAATGATGAGAAGAATGGGAAAACTAATGTAATTATGCATATTATTGAATATTCTTTTGCTTAAGAAACATCTTATTAAACAACTCATTTGAATCATTCTGACTTGGAAATCAGGAATCATTCATTCATTCATTTTCCTTCGGGTTAATCCCTTTATTCACCACGGGTCACCACAGCGGAATGAACCGCCAACTTATCTAGCAGATGTTTTACACAGTGGATGCCCTTCAAGCCGCAACCCAGTACTGGGAAACACCCATACACTCATTCACACACACACACCCATACACTACGGTCAATTTAGTTCATCAATTCCCCTATAGCGCGTGTTTGGACTGTGGGGAAAACCGCAGCACCCGGAGGAAACTCACGCCAAGACGGGAAGAACATGCAAACTCCACACAGAAATGCCAACTGACCCAGCCGGGACTCGAACCGGCGACCTTCTTGCTATGAGGCTACAGTGCTAACCATTGAGCCACCGTGTCGCCCAAGCAGGAATCAAGATACAGTAAAAAAAACAAAAAAAAAACACAAAGAAAATAAACACACTTTTACATCAAATGTCCTACAAACGAAAACTACTGAGATGTCAGTATTTCACATCACCTTGTTAGAGAACTGGAGCTCTTCTGATTGTCTGGTGACAGCGAGAAGAAACTCATTCCCGTCGTCTAAGAAGTTATCAAGTGGACGGCAGGAGGACAGAGATGATGCAGTGTCCAAGCTGAAGTAATTCCCTGCTGTGGTCAGGATGAAGAGTTTACGAGGATCGTCGGTTCCGGGCGCCATCTTTTACCTGTTTAAACATCCTCTGCATTAATTACAGAAATCTCTTTTGAGGAAATACAAAGGATACGAAATTTATGAAATCAAAGTCAGCCTCACATTTTCTTCCTATTAAAAATATTCAATAATTATAGAAAAAACATATATTCTGTTTTATTTTGTATGCAAAATCTTTATATATTTGTCAACATTTCTGTAGTTGTGTATATTCCCACAATAAAGAAAAAAATAATTAAAACATATTTGAAACTTTAGTGTTTCACCAAATAAACCCAAGGAAGAATGTTTAGGTATTTACTTATTTATTTAATAACAATTTAATATTTATTTTAAAATGTATTTATTTATTTTTATTTTCATATATATATATATATATATATATATATATATATATATATATATATATATATATATATATATATATATATATATATATATATATATTTGACCAGTAAACACAGTTCAGAAAACATGAGAATTATGAATTTATTGCAGAGTTTAACTATAATGGAGTGAAAGTTTATCATTTGCACATGTTTTTAAGGCCTGACAGAGTTTAAAGTATTCAGGAAGATATATTATTCATTAATAAAGAATATCTATCGAATTAATTATAAAGTAGAGACGTTTGCAGTGTTATTTTACATCAGCTACTCAAATTCTGTACTGCCCCAAAAGCCATAAAACACTACTATTATCACACTTCTGTCGTCACTCTTTTGTATTTATCTATGCTGGTAATTTGTTTATTACATTTCATGCATAATTTACTTCCCTACAGAATTATCCCAATCAATTTAATTCAATAAATTCTTCCCAAATTGCAGTTTTAAAGTCATCTGGTGAAATTGTATTTCCAGTGTTTCACAATATTTTTTGCAGAAAACTAAACAGAATAAACAGAAATTGAATTGAATTAAATTATGGGCCTCTGATATCCAAGGCTTTAAAAAAAAAAACATTTCATTTAAAACATTGATCTCACTTAAATTTAACACAAAATGGCACGTTGCAAAGGTTTTTAGGATCTTAAAACTTAGTATTATTATTTCATGCAAGCTATATCAATTCTAATATCGGTCATATCCGTTTAAAATGGTTTGTTAGTCTACTTTACACCCATTTTTAGGCCTTTTTATCGGTTTAACAAACTGACAGGCAAAACGTCATTTGGTTTAATGCAGTTTAATACTTGTACTCCTGTTACACAAACAACAAACGACAAGAAAATGCGCTATTATTACTTATATAATACTCAATGGTGTAAATATATCTGCTGAAAAATAAAATTAGGTGAATAAATAAAGAAATTAAAGTCCCTTACGGTGTGCAGAAGTCGGATGTTGAGAGTTTGTTCAGTTCTGCTGGACGGATTAGCACGCTAGGCTAACAGTCACGCTAACAGCCATCCTTCAAATGAAGAGGATTTACTCCTGCAAAATTAAAACTAATAATCCGCTACCGTGAACGAAAAGGTTTATGGAAACCAGGCTTTGTGCTCGGTTTAAAATAATCATCAACATCTAATTCACGGCATTTGCATGGTGGATGTGCTGAAGAAATGAATGTTGTGGCGCATTAGCGGTGAAGCTGGCGCGGTTGCCAAAGCAACTACGGCTACGTCGTGACGTAAAGAGTGTCGTGAATACCGAGCGCGTACGTACAGAAACGAGTGTGCAAAATCTTTTGCTTGTATACATGACTAACATACAGAGGTTGGACAATGAAAATGAAACACCCGGTTTTAGACCACAATAATTTATTAGTTTGGTGTAGGGCCTCCTTTTGTGGCCAATACAGTATCAACGCATCTTGGGAGTGACAGATACAAGTCCTGCACAGTGGCCAGAGGGATTTTGAGCCATTCTTCTTGTAGAATTGTGGCCAGGTCACAATGATGCTGGTGGAGGAACCCTTTCCTGACTTGCATCTCCAAAACACCTCAAAGTTCTCAATAATATTTAGTCCTGGTGACTGTGCAGGCCATGGAAGATGTTCAACTCAGTGGCGGAGCCAGAGGGGTGTCCGGGGTGGCACTGGACACGCCTGAAATCTGATTGGTCACCCTGGGTGACACCCCAAAATTTTATTTGCTGCTGGCAGTTCCTGATGCAGACTGACATCTCATTTGTCTAAAGAAGTTTTAGATTATTGCCAGCAACACTCCAGCTGTTTTCAAATTAGTGACAAGCTGAAGACAAGAGCACAGTTTCAAGTAAGACGAACAGTATTGGGTAGTAGCGTTGCTACAAGTAGTGACACTACTAGCTTATCTACATTTCTCAGTTGAGTGGCGGTAGTGTCTCTACTTTCTAAATCACATGTGTCGATTACAAGGCCCGCAGGCCAAATGGGGCCCGTCAAAACATTTAATCAGGTCTGACAACAAGTTTTGGTAATGAAGTTCAAGTGGCCCGCGCTCGCTTTAAATATTAGCTCTGGGACCATTACAATATTGAGACGCAGGTGGTGCGGTTGTGCTTCACCCTGCTCTCTAATTTAGATGTTAGCGTAACGTTGCGCTCAATGTAAACAAGGTGAAATATTTCTGGCACTAGCACAATGGCAAAAAAAAACGCAAAATGGACAGAGAATATCGGCAATTTCAACCAAGGTGGGAAACTGAATATTTATTCAAATATTGATACGTATATTACAAGTGTCCTTTGAAGCAAAATAATCGAAATAATAAAATTTCTTGCCATTTATTTTTTATATAGGCTACCATTTATCGATAATAGCCCACTAATAAATATATTGCTTTAATTTTTTTCCTCTGAAATCCACAAGTTCAGTTGTAGGCATCGACAGTTGGCTTGGATCATTTCATGATGCCTTTTTAAAGCTAAAAAAATAAGTTTAATAATAAAATATCAGAAGCCATCTGTTGCTTGTTATGATGTGG
>NC_079449.1:3704048-3706548 GCF_903798145.1 Danio aesculapii | reverse complement strand
GCAGGCGGTGTGGTTCAGAATCCGTTAGACAGGCTTAGGTCGAGGGCAGGCAGCGTGGTTCAGAGTCCGTGTATAAAGCAAGGGTCGTGGGCAGGCAGAAGGCAACTCAGAGTCAGAAACAGTCCGGGATTATTATCAGAAGATCAGACAGGAAAGACCGCTCTGTAATGCTGGCCGGGGCTAAACAAGACTTCGCAATGAACTGGTGTTTGAGTGTGGCTTATATAGGAAGCGTGGGTCGTTAACTAGATTCAGTTCAGGTGTGTGCACAATCAGTTTAGACTGATGATGTAATGCTTAAAAGTCCGGGGATGGTGACCTCTGCTGGCCAGCGAGGGGAATGACTGGGACCGAGTCGGTAACAACTATGTACTGCAATATTATTTACACTTGTGCACAGCTCTGCCCAAAGGAACTTTATGTTTGTTGTAAATAAGGGTGTG
Organism: Danio aesculapii; assembly: GCF_903798145.1. Classification (NCBI taxonomy): domain Eukaryota; kingdom Metazoa; phylum Chordata; class Actinopteri; order Cypriniformes; family Danionidae; genus Danio; species Danio aesculapii. Next base: position 3,706,105 of record NC_079449.1, on the reverse strand, counting down.
TTTATACTTTTGCACAATGCTGTAAATAAATTAGAATGGTGCCACTTTATATTAAGTGGCCTTAATTAATATGTACTAACACCGAAATTAATAATTCGTTACAATCTAGTTAGTGTAAATACATGTTTTTACATTGTACTTATGATTGATTAAATACCTGTATGTAATTACATCTGTAATTAATTTCTGTAAATACACTATTGACGATCCCTTACACCTTAACCCACCCATACCTGTATCCCAACACAAGAGCACCACAAGTGTTCTCAAATACATTATGAACACTGTAAGTATATTGTATTTGTTTTATTTTATTTTTTTGATGCAGGTGCATAGCAGTTAAGGACACTTAATATAAAGTGGGACCATTAGAATTGCAAAGAACAAATGCAGTAAAATGTGAAATACACATTCAGTGTCTTGTACTCAAATACCTCACAAATTACAGTGATGTCTAACTTTACTGTAGTTCTCAAATGGCTGTGTAAATAGTATATGGTGCTGTCTTGAGCATTTTCAGGAAGTGTCACCAAAATGCATTGGAAAAATGTACAGAGTAAACTGACATAATGAAAAAATGACAAAGCCATTTGACTATCTTGTTCATAAACAATGGTGTCAGGACTTTTCATCCTGATGACACTGACACTCTTATTGACAGTACTTGCTTTTGAGGAATGAGCTCTCCATTTTGAGCAAGTGACACAATTTTGCAGGTTATCAACTAGGTTTTGCTGTACTAATTGTTTTGAGAAATGCATTAACTGTTGTGCTAATGTAAATAGTGTTGTGAGAAATGCACCAAAGCCACTGAGAAAAACTGTAATACTAAGATTTTACAATCTTTGAAATAAAGCTTAAAATATTACTTTAAAAATGATGTGTGATGATTACATGACAAAATACAGATGAAAAATGTCAATAATCACATTTAATTACTAAAATTAAAATCAAAATGTAATATTCAAAGCTATATCACACACTAAACTATAAATAAAGCTTAAAATAAAAGATTACATAAAAAAGTGTGATAGTTATATGACAAAATTCAAAAGAAAAATGTCAATAACCACAATGAGCTATTAAAACTAAAATCAAAATGTAAAATTAAATGTTAAAAGTCAAATTATTAAAAAAATAACAGTATATATAAATAATATACAGCATTTTATTTAAAAAAAACAAGAATATAATAAACAGCAATCAAACTTGGATTAAATAACTTAAATATCATTAAAGCAATGTCCAAATTTATTAGCATATTTATTTCAGTTTAACCTTTGTGCACTGTATAAATTGACTACACTTTTTGTTATATTAGTGATAAAAACATCCACTGAATTAAACTGCTGTAAAAGTGCATCAGATAAACATTTCTTTCAATTATTATTATTATTATTTTTTGCATAAATCTGTTAATTAACCCCAGCCCTGATCAAATCTACTAAATTGCTTAGAAAATGACAGGATTTTACCTCTTTAATTGCCAAGTTCATGAGTGATGTCACTGATTTGGTGAAAAAACACACACAAAATGGCCTATTTTCAATAAAAAGTAATTGTGTACTGGATTTTTTTAACCTTTTTTGTCAGTCTTGGACATGTGAATGATTAGTAACAACATTGGCTTTGATGCATTGTTAGCTTTTCATTCTTTCTCCTTAATTTACTGTCGGTGGCTGTTTTTGGCCAATTGACTCCCGTTATAACCACATGTGATGGTGCACGAGTACACTGTCTTTGCTTTTGTTTACTTCATATAGTTCTGAGAGCTGAGATGCATGTTTTGATTTTCTCAGACAAATCAAGGTACACTGTAAAACCAAACAGTCAACTTTATCAAATGAAATGAGTGTAGTTAACTCAAAATTTACTGATTGTTAATTCTACTCATGATAAGAGTTTTGAACAGTGTTGAAGGTAATGAGTTAATTAAATACCTCATTACTTCAACTTAAATGGGGTAAGTTTAGAGTACTCATATAGATTAGTTTTAACTTAAATGGTTTGTATGAAATGGTTTTCTCAAACGGTATGAGTTTCCTCAACTTATTGGG
>NC_079449.1:3674048-3699048 GCF_903798145.1 Danio aesculapii | reverse complement strand
TTCTGGCTTTATATGGAGTCATATGGAGTATAGTGTGTGTGTATGAATGTGTGAGAGTGTTAGAGAGACCTTTGCAATTAACTAGTGTATTTCTGTATGGAAAATACAAGGAAATTTAATCTATTCATCATTATTTGACAGATGATTAAAAGGACCACCACCTATTTTTATGAGCATTTTGAAAATATAGTGTGAAAAGTGTTTAATTGAAACAGAAAAGTGTGCATAAATGTGGATCTATCTATCTATCTATCTATCTATCTATCTATCTATCTATCTATCTATCTATCTATCTATCTATCTATCTATCTATCTATCTATCTATCTATCTATCTATCTATCTATCTATCTATCTATCTATCTATCTATCTATCTATCTATCTATCTATCTATCTGGTCTCACGCAGTCAACTGATGCGATTTCGCAGGTCAGAGTTCACCAAGCTTGAACTTTGCACCGCAGCAAACTGCGAAACTTAACGCATGACCTTGCGTTTCCGGTCTGACGCATTCGCTGGCGTATGAATGGAAGTCTATGGGAGTAAAAGCCCTGTGTGACCATAGCTTAAAAGTGAGGGGGACGGATTGCCCCCGTCCCCTCGGTTGCTACGCCCCTGTATCTATCTATCTATCCGTCCGTCCGTCCGTCCATCTGTCCTTCCATCCATCCATCCATCTATCTATCCATTCACCATCCATCCGTCCGTCCATCCATCCATCCATTTATCTATCCACCTACCTATCTATCTGTCCGTCCGTCCGCCCGTCTGTCCATCTATCTATCTATCTATCTATCCGTCCGTCCGTCCGTCCATCCGTCCGTCCGTCCGTTCGTCCGTCTATCCATCCATCTATCCGTCCATCCGTCCGTCCGTCCGTCCGTCCGTCCGTCCGTCCGTCTGTCTATCTATCTATCTATCTATCTATCTATTTATATTATCTATCTATATTTCTATATATTATAGTTAATCTAAACTATGTACTAATTTATTATTGCATATTCTGAGTTGTGATGTATCAATAGCGCATGATTGTGGAAGCTAATTTTTGGTTAGAACTGTGGCCTCAAAGCAAAAAGGTCGCTGGTTTGAGTCCCGGCTGGGTCAGTTGGCATTTCTGTGTGGAGTTTGCATGTTCTCCCCGTGTTAACGTGGGTTTCCTCTGGGTGCTCTGGATTCCCCCACAGTCCAAACACATGCGTTGTAGGTGAGTTGAATAAACTAAATTGTCCGTAGTGTATGAGTGTTTGTGTAAATGTGAGAGTGTATGGATGTTTCCCAGTACTGGGTTGCGGCTGGAAGGGCATCCACTGCGTAAAACATATGCTGGCGGTTCATTCCGCTGTGGCGACCTCTGAAATAGAGAATAAGCCAAAGGAAAATGAATGAATGAAATGAGTTTCATCCAATGTGTGTATTGATGAAGGCTAGTCAAACAGGTCTATGCGACAAGACTACATTTCCCATCATCCACTACACAAGACTGACAAAACACATCAATTTACACAACCAGCGCACCAATTTAGCCTTTATTTTGTTGTACTACATCTAAAAAGTGGCATTTTTTAGCTTACAACACACTAAAATATGAAATCAAATGACTTTAAGACTCATAATCAATAAGATATTGATAAATGAATACAGACTCGTATAGTAGTGTCCTGATAACCATCTGAGCCCATAAGCTAACGCTAACAGCTGTCCTCTCTCTGGGTTTCATCATTGTGCATGTGTGACCGTCTTTAAATGTGTGTGTATTAATAGACGTGCTTAAGACTCGACCTTTCCCTTGAGAACGTGTGTTAAACTCTGACGGCTAACTTGAGACGCTGCCGAGCATAGCTGAGACGTCTCGCTCTGCATGCTCTCCATATCTCTGAGACACACACATTACTGCGCTAGTAATAGCATTAGCGTTAGCTTTGAAGCCTCTGCCAGGATGAATGGCAAATGATCCGGACGCAAAGATGAGTCCGTATCTGGGAAACATAAACAGATCTGTGTGTGTCTCTAGAAACCTGAAGAGGAGGGACGCTCCTTTAGATCTGTCCCGGGATGCTAAAACACTTAAAGAGCAGGTCACATGGTATTTTAAAGTGTGCTAATATTGCGCTAGCATCTCCTATATCAGGTTTAAATGCATCTAAGGTCAGAAAACATTGTCATTTTATCAGAATAAGTGTGAATTGTCAATGATTTCGATATGATTCGTTTGAATCAGTTCAGTGCTTAAGATATGTAAGCCCCTCCCCTTCTATAAGCAAACCTTACTCTGATTGGTCAACTGGCCAAGTCTGTTTTGATTGGTCTTTTCATATCTATTCTGTGTCTGAAACTGTGTCTCAAACATTTGAGACGTTAAGACAATTCAGAGCCGACTATTTCTTTTGAGAGATAACATTGTTATTTACATTTAGTCATTTAGCAATTGCTTTTGTCTAAAGTGACTTACAATTGAGGAGGCATTCAGCGATTCAACAAGAAGAGGTAATACACAGGACAATACAAAGAAACCTTTAGTGCTCAGAGTTTTTTTTATATAGAGCATAGCCGGCTCTCCCTAAAGGCGAACTAAGCGGCTGCTTAGGGCCCTGCCGCCATTAGGGGGCCCCCTCAACCCGATGATGTCTGCAAAGTTGTTGCAAACAATTTATATGGGTTGAATTTTAACAAACAAATTAAATGTAATAATGTTCAACTTAATTTGTTTGATTAAACTCAGCCCAAATAAGTTGTTTACATCCACTTAACTCAAATAAATTGAGTAAATCCAAGGAATCATCTTTGAATAATTTTTTTCAGTGTAGTGGTGCGACCCGCTTCCTTGCTAAAATAATTTGTATTTGCAGTTTACAATTTATCTTCATTGACAGTGCTTTAGTACTTGAATATTTATAAATTTTCACTGAAAAGAGAAAAAAACTCATAACTTTATTAAAGTGGAAATTGTTTTCATGTAAAAGTCGTGTGATCAACAGGAAGCTCAACAGGAAGCTCGCAACATCTAATTTCTCATATGCATTCTGTGTTCTCGCGGTTCGAGTTTGCTCTTCCAAGGTAACCGGGAAGACCGACCAGTCGCCACAAGAACGCGAGCCTGACACATTCATGGCCTTTGCTTCATTGTCTGCCTTAATATACCTGATTTATTTTGGAAATTGGACCGCGATAACGAAACAAAACTAACGTTCTTCTTCAGACGTAGAAAAACTGAGGGGGAAAATGATGACAAGAAGAGACATATTCTAGTAGCACATTTATTATAGGCAATTACAGATTAGAAAACGTCGTCTACTTATTTGAAATATTTGATTTTTTCCTGATTTTAGAGACACGTTTTTTTTGTCTAAAACGCATTTAACTGAAATGCAATACTGAAGCGTCTTTCACTGTCATATTTTCATTCATTCACTTTCTTGTCGGCTTAGTCCCTTTATTAATCTGGGGTCGCCACAGCGGAATGAACCGCCAACTGATCCAGCATTTGTTTTACGCAGCGGATGCCCTTGCAGCCGCAACCCATCTCTGGGAAACATCCACACACACTTATTCACACACACATACACTACGGATAATTTAGCCTACCCAATTTACCTGTACTGCATGTGTTTGGACTGTGGGGGAAACCGGAGCACCCGGAGGAAACTCACGCGAACGCAGGGAGAACTTGCAAACTCCACACAGAAATGCCAACTGACCCCTGCCGAGGCTCGAACCAGCGACCTTCTTGCTGTGAGGCGACAGCACTACCTACTGCACCACTGCATTGCCCCTGACATATTTTGCACACTGGTAATATTTTTATCCTGAGACATGTTTATAAAAGTTATGTCCAAATGAATTAATCATAGTTTAATATAAGCTCTGGACCCTGCATTTTAAATGAAAGAAACAGGGAAGGAGACTGAAGAAATAATAAAGTTTGTGTTTGGGTATTAACATAAACCCAGTATTTGTTGATTCCCTTTTTCTATGGTTTTTCTTATTTTCATATTTACTTTATATTATTTGCTTATTGATGTTTATATTTATGAATCAATCTTTGCATCACTGTTAATTTGTTTTGTTATTGTTTTTTTTTGAGTTTTTAATCGAGTTCAGAGTGTATATTTTATTACTAAGTAGTGCATTTTCACTTTTGATTAATTGTTGTTCAGTGTTGTTGTCAGGGGTTTTACTTTTGGAATTTATTAAAACAAAAAAACTCAATGTGGAATCTTTTATAAAATCTTCATTTTATGTTTGCTAAATTAATAAAACATGTTTTTAACACTCCAGAAGGATGCAAAGTAGGAATCACTGGTCCCTTCATTAAAGATAGTTTAATTCTTCATTTTTGAAGCTGCTAGTTGACAAAATTTGTGCTGTGTTAAAATGTCCAAGTCATTCAGAGAGTTATTAAGTGGAAGAAATCAGGCTTTCCTTTTCTGTTTCATTGATTGTATTTAATAAGCAATAGAATCATTGTGGGTCGGTTTTCAATGGCAATAATTTTTGACACCTGTGAACTAAATGAATGCTTAAGTCTATTTAATTGATTATATTTTCATTACATTACAGCATCTATGCAGTAAAAGGAACCTTATGAAATTGAAAATAGTCACACTAACCTTTCACCGGAAGTTTATTAATAGGGGAAAAAATACTAGCTGTGCATAAACCCTTCTTCAGACACGGAATAGACCAAAACAGACCAGGCTGACCAATCAGAGCAGAGCTGGCTCATGTAAAGGGGAGGGGTTTAAAGACCTTAAACCCCGAACTGATTCAAAACAATGGATTCAAAATCATGGTCAAATTATTTAATTAAACACATATTCTGAGAAAACTCCAACACTATATTTGGCCACTTTAAAATACCAGCACTTAGAGTGTTGTATTTATATTCTGGGTTCATCCAAGACCACCAGCGGGCAGTTAACTTGCAGTCTGCGTGGGTTCTAATGCCCCAGTATATTGATGGGGACTTTATACTATCAGTGAGCGCCGTCTTTCGGATGAGACGTTAAATCGAGGTCCAGACTCTCTGTGGTCATTAAAAAATCCCGGGTTTAACCCCGGCATCCTGGCCAAATTTGGCTACTGGCCTCTGTCCATCATGGCCTCCTAACTATCCCCATATCATAATTGGCTTCATCACACTGTCTCCTCTCCACCAATCAGCTGGTGTGTGGTGTGCGGTCTGGAGCAATATGGCTGCTGTCGCGTCATCCAGGTGGATGCTGCACACTGGTGGTGGATGAGGAGATTTCCCAAAAAATGTAAAGCGATTTGAGTGTCCAGAAAAGCGCTATTTAAATTAAAGGGCACATAGTTTACCTTTTTTTATGATTGAATATTAATATTACGGTTCTTCTGAGTGTGCCAGTTTAGGTTCAGTTTAAAACACAATTCAGATTTTTTTATTATAATGTGTTAAAAAGTGTCATGTTGGGGGCGTGTCCACAGCTCGCTGATATATGGGTGTGTTGCTTCACATGTAGATTAGTTTCGGCTTCCCGTCCAACGTAACAAGGGGGCAGGGCCATGACCCGCTCTGTGTTTGCAACACAGACAGGCAGATTGAAAGGAGGAGGAGAGGATCAGCATTCAGTCGTACATGTACGACTCGGACACAGACCAAGCAGAGCGTACAAAATCATTTGTGTCTTTGTACAGTTTTACAGCCAACTGTGTGCTATTTTCAAGTGCCGAGCTTGTACACAGAAACTAATAACCACGCACACTGAATTAACTTTGACTGAGGCACCGGATACGCCACTCGAAGCCGCGACACGGCACACCAGACACTCTCTGTGGCGCGGCAGAGACATGAAGTGTCCCGAATCGTCGCGCCACGCATTTTTGAATTCTAAACAAAGTTTTCTGCAGCGGTCCCCGTCGACTTGCGTGTACCCTGATAGAAACCGATGTTTAGAACTCTAAAACGCATGCTAGTTAAGATCACAGGGAGCTTCTGGGATCGCGAGAAATGCAAACGGCTGAAGTATAAGGTAGACTCAATGAGAAGTACACATGTTTGCAAACCTACCTAAAGATACAACCAATTATTCCGATTAGAGCGATAATGTGGAGAATATTGATCTTGTGTTGAGCCCAATGAGCCTTGCATCTAAAAATAGAGCTAGCGTGTTCCTTTAGTGATATCGCTTCGACTCATGCTGAAAATGGCGGACGTGAATCAACAAACTGAGCATATGATGATGCGCCTGTCAATCAATATTGGTGGGCGGGGGGGCCGCTCTCCTACATAAAGTTGCGGTCGATCTGAAAACCGCTCCAATTGGTCCACAGTTTTTTATGTTGTTAAATTGGAAAAAAAAAGCACTGGGTGTGTTTATATCACCCCAATATGACGGTCTATACACCATACATGCACATATGTCTGTCCAAACAGCTTGAAAAGTAGATTATTTACCATAGGTGCCCTTTAAGGAATTATTATTATCATCTGCTTGTCTGTAATATCTTTTTTTTAAATCTGTATACCAAACTTGGTCTTTATATTTCACTTCTTTTAAGCTCTAAGTCACATAAAGCTTTGCTAATGGTTTATATGGGAGAATAATGGCTAACATGATTTAAAATGTGTTCATATTGTTGTGTGAATCTGCTTAACCAGGCTCAGTCTGGTTTTAGATCTGGTCATAGTTGTGTAACCGCTAAACTTAACATATTATATGTGCCAATGACAATAAGGAGTATTGTGTCGCTGCATTTGTTGATCTGGCAAAAGATTTTGACTATGTGGACCATGAAATTCCATTGGATAGGATATATAAGATAAGATCTATTGGACTATCTGAGAGCTGTCTGGACTGGTTCAGGAACTACTGTCGTCTACAATCAGTAAGAGTGGAGGGGCTTCTGTCAGATCCACTGGCGCTTCAGAAAGGGGTCCCGCAAGGTAGCATATTGGGGCCTTCACTTTTTACCATTTATGTTAATGGTATTGCTTCTGCTGCAGGTAAATCTTACATACATCTATACCAGTGGTGTAGTCCTTGCTATACGCACGTATACTCAGTATGCATACTTTTCCACACGAGCTGTTTGGGTATAACCACATCTGAGGATCAATAATTGCGTATACCCTCGGTATGCTCACTTGTTTTTCTGATTAAACGTCCCTAATTTACGTTTATTCATGTCCCCTTTGACTGTATACCAAATGTTTTGGTTTTTTTATTCGCATCTTAATTTGTTGCAACTGGTGCACTTTTGTTTTGTTTAACTTGTGCCATTCCCCGCCCCCTGACGACCACAGCAGCTGTGAGCGCACTATTAGCTAAACATAAATCATTAAATAGGATTAGACTATTAGCATCTCCCTTTAAAATGAACAAATTTTGAAATGTTTTATTTTTAAACAGATGGTTTTGCCAAAAAATTAAAATTGTCATCATTTACTCAACCTTTACTTGTTCCAAAGCGGTTTGTCTCTTTTTCCTTCTGTTGAACACAAAAGAAGATATTTTGAAGAAAGCTGGAAACCTGTAACCATTGACTTAAACTGACAAAGTATTTGCTATTCCTTTCCTTTCATGGACGTTAATATTTACAGGTAACTGATGTAAAAAAAGGAATAAAAATAAATAAATATATTATATATACATATACAACTATATATATATATATATAACTAATGAATCAAAGAAACATTGACTTTCATCATTTCTTTGCCTACTTTCATTTAAAATTTGGGTTGGGTGTAATAGTACACCACCTTTTTTTAGGACTACACCACTGATCTATACGCTGATGATACCACCATTTATACTTTACTTTAAATAATCGAGCTCCTGTTTATCTAACCAATCTTCTGTCTCACTACAATCCAACTCACTCTTTAAGGTCTCAAAACTCAGGGCTTCTGGTAGTACCTAGAATAGCAAAGTCGAGTTAAGGAGGTCGAGCCTTCTCATTTATAGCTCCTAAACTCTGGAATAGCCTTCCTGATAACGTCCGAGGCTCAGACACACTCTCCCAATTCAAAACTAGATTAAAGACCTATCTGTTCAGTAAAGCATACACTTAGGGGGCTTCCACACAGGTTATGCATCTTGTTGATATACACTGTGAACATCAGCTACGCTAATTATTTTCTTTATTCTCCATTTCCACCTGGGGATACTCTTCCCGAGGCCCTCAGACTATGCAGAGTCACTGATTCGATCCAAGACCAACGACGAGATGATCCCAAGGTTTCCATATCCTGGACCAGGCCGTATCCTGAGCAGCTACTGTGATGGTCATGGAAGAGTGGAGAACATGAGACTGATTCCTGTGACGCTCCAGAGACAGACGAGTCTTCGCTGAGGCCAGCTTCCAGCATCCGCCACTGAGACTGCAGCTCTGCACAAGACGTTTGGCCAGCGGAGAAATTAAAATGGTCGTGCCCAACTGAGCCTGGTTTCTCTCAAGGTTTTTTTTTTCTTCACTTCCGCCTTTAGTGAAGTTTTTCTTCCCTCTCCGCTGTCGCCACTGGCTTGCATGGTTCAGGATCTGTAGAGCTGCGCATCGTTGGATTTGCTCTTCAGTGTTTGGACTCTCAGTAGTGATTATTAAACCACACTGAACTGAGCTCAACTGAACTGAACTTAAACACAACAAACTGAACTACACTGTTCCTATTTACTGTGACCTTTTATGTGAAGCTGCTTTGACACAATCTACATTGTATAAGCGCTATACAAATAAAGGTGAATTGAAAAAAAATTGAATACACAATTCTTCTTTGACTACAGCACTTACCTCACTGCAAGCCAGTTTTTTAAGCATCCAATACGCTTTTACCAATCTTCATTTAGTTTTAAATACTAATAAAACAAAATGTATGGTTTTTGATAGAAATTTACCACATGTTGAATTTCCTCACTGGACGGTACTGAGATTGATTATGTTGGCTGCTACAAATATCTTGGTATCTGGTTAGATGGGAAACTGATGGGAAGCCATTTTGTACTCGCATAAATAAATTGCTCAAAAAGGTTAAAGCTTGTATTGGTTTTCTTTACAGAAACAAATCTTCCTTTGACCCACTCTTCAAAGCAGCATTTGGTCAAATTAACAGTATTACCAATTCTGGATTATGGGGATTTAATTTACAGATCAGCTTCAAAAACTCTCCTTCACAATCTGGATGTTATTTTTCATGCAGCAATTCGTTTTGCTACTGGTGCACCGTTGAATACTCATCACTGTCAACTGTATTCTTTATTGAACAGGCCTTCTCTTCAATCACGTCGACAAATTCATTGTTTTATTTGGAAACTCTTATTGGAAAAACTCCACTATATTTACAGTCACTTCTTAACATTCAGGAAACACGTCAAAATCTGCGCTCTAGTTCAAAGTTCGCTTTCATTTGGTCGCTACCTCTTTTCAGTTTTCTGTTGCTGATGCTTGGAATCATCTGTAGCAGATCTTAAAGCTCAGCACTTTCATTCCACTATCATCTTTAAAAATTCAATCCAGTCAATAGCACAAGATCACTGTGCTTGTTATTAGTTTTTCCTTGGTTTTATATGTTTTAATCTGCATTTGTGAAATTATTATTGTGTATTGTGTCCCTGCTGCTTTGTACTGTATCTGCTTTTTATGTTGCCTCTTGGTCAGGTCATCATTGTAAATGAGAACTGGTTCTCAATTGACTTACCTGCTTATATAAAGGTTATAATCTGTACACACAGAATGTATTTTTAATAACCTGTAAGCCAAATTTGGTCTTTATAAATAACATTCTTAAAGCGTTAAGTCACGTGATGCATTGTTCATGTTGGATGTTTTTAAATGTCCCTCTGCTCTGGGTTTATCGCTCACTTTCTCTTTCAGAGCTCTGGAGCTTTCAGATATGTTGTATTTATTCATTTTGGCTCCGATGTTTTTCCCAGGAATCGGTTGTTGGCATCCAGCACATTTCTGAGTCTATTCTGAACGTCCAGAAGAGGACTATGTGAGATTATGGAGGAGAAAACCAGCAGGAGACGAAGACAAAAGTCTACATTTGCTCTCCATGTAATGTGAAACAGCTGAGATATTAAAGAGGTCTGATTTGTCATTTTTGATATGCCTGTAGCTGACACGTAATGTGATACGAAAAACTCCTGAAAGAACATTGAATGCAGAAGTAAAAACATATCTTAATTATTTGAAAAATCTCAATTGAATCAAAACAATGGCAAAAATCAGCAGTATACAACCTATCAGAGTGCATGAGCTAAACTACTGTATTTGGCTTGACCTATCCCAGCAGGCACACAACATCATAAGACGTTAATATTAGGTTAGATTTAGGTCATGATGTCAGCTGACCAAAATTCAATGTATAGCCAGCGTCTAAGGACAACGTTACTTTGACATTCAACGACGTCAGATTGTGTTGATATTTGGTTGATTTTAGATTATGTTGGAAAGCGACGAATATCCAACGTCTGATAGACGTCATAGTGGTAACGTCCACACAACATCAAGGTGTAACATGATTAGATGTTGATATTTGGTTGATTATAGGTTGATTATAGGTTGGACTTTGGACACCGACGTCAACCCGATATTCATTTCCAAACAAAATCCAACGTCCCCACAACGTTGGGGTATGTTGGGGTACCACAACAATATGACGTCATGTTGACGTCCTGTGCCTGCAGGGATCAATTATAGTTTAATAAAATAAAATTTATGCATAAATTTAATAATTAATTAATAATTTAATAAAAAATTTATAAATTTAATTTTAATAAGTTAAAATAGTTTAATAAATGTGAAATAAATGTGTCTTTTTGTGCATTATAATCAATGTAATAATAATAATAATAATAATAATAATAATAATAATAATAATAATAGTATTAAAAAACTTAAGTTATAATTTGTCATAATTTTATAATTTGTGTAATTATCATGACACCTTATTTATCATAACTTATCATAACAAGTCGACTTTTTGTCGATTTTGCTTGTCTAAATTATGACTAAATGAAAATCATGTTTTATACATTACATATTAGGTAAAATAACTTATATTTTAAATAGTAATAAATAATACAGTATATATGTGTGTGTGTGTGTGTGTGTGTGTGTGTTTTATTTCAATATAATTTATTTAACATTTGATCCTCTTAATTATGGTATTAGAAACCTTCTATTATAATTAATTATTAAATATAAAAAATATATGATTAAATATATAAAATGGTTTCCAATGGGTGACCGAAAAATTAAGAAATCTTCATACTGAATCCCACAAATGCCTTTTATTATTTTATTAAAATTATTAACCAATGTTAAATTAACATTACTTTAAAATCAGACAGGACTCATCCAGTAAATAAAAATATCTCACATAAAAATTATACTCAACAAGAAAAAAAGAGATGGGATCTATATCAGAAAATGTGTTGATATCTATTTATTCATGATCTTTTTATTAAACCATGATATCTGACTTGGGCGTCACGGTGGCTCAGTAGTTAGCACTGTTGCCTCACAGGAAGAAGGTCGCTGGTTCAAGTCCCGGCTGGGTCAGTTGACGTTTCTGTGTGGAGTTTGCATGTTCTCCTCATGTTGGTGTGGGTTTCCTCTGGGTGCTCCCGTTTCCCCCACAGTCCAAACACATGCACTATAGGAGAATTGAGTAAGCTAAATTGGACGTAGTGTATGAGTGTGTATGCAAGAGTGTATGGGTGTTTCCGAGTGATGGGTTGCGGCTGGAAGGGCATCTGCTGCGTAAAACATATGCTGAATAAGTTGGTAGTTTATTTCACTGTGGCGACCCCTGATTAATAAAGGAACTAAGCCTAAGGAAAATAAATGAATGAATATCTGACTTGCATATGTTATTTACTTAAACAATGATTTGTCCGTTAGATAACATTAACAAGTGGCCCTGGTAACTTCAATCTCAGTCTAATCTGACTGTGCACAGAGTAAAGAAAGAAGAGAAATCATCTCTGAGCACACAGAGAACAGAGAGATGTGATAATGAGGGAGAGGAACATTAGTGTGTGTAAACTGATGCGGTTACAGGCCTCAGACTCTCCAGGGTCTCTGCGCATGCTTTAATTCTGTTATTTCGGGTCGGTGGTGCCCCTCAAGAGAAACCTAAACCCTCCCGTGTCTGTTTGCGTCTCATTGCCCCTGGAAACACAGTCACACTGAGGGGCTGCTGGGAAAAACTGACCTTGTAACTGTATCAGGAGAGAAGTGATGGAGACCGAACACTAAAAATATCAGACAGACAAACACACGGCACATTAAAGCTGGATGTGAGTTTTTGACTCGTTTAAAGCATAAACATACCCTAATATGTTTGCAGATGCTTGAGAAACATGCTAAGTGAATGTCCATGTTTATCTGGGAAACAATGCTGAAGTCAGTTATTCTGCTATTCGGAATGTGCGTTCCGTTTTGGAATGTCGGTCTTTGTTTTGATCTGTAACTCCGCCCACTGCCAGTTATAGCCAATTATACTTTAGCCCCCCAGGTTGCCTTGGTAGAGAAAACAGTGTATTTCATTTCAGTCAGGACATGCGTTAGAGCTTCCTCTCATTAACTGCAGGAAAGGAGTTAAACGAAATCATTTATCGATTTGCATATGCAGTGACAATAAGTCATGTAAAATAATTAATTGCAAACTGAAATAAATATAATTAGAATATATGGTTTAGAATTGGATGTTTTATGAGATTATGTACATTTTTGTGATTATTTTGCATTTAAATTAAGAATTTTGCAGGATCCGGTCTGGTTTTTGCATATTAGGTCCCCTTTAAAAGTGTAGTAAAGAGTCACACCTAGTGGTTGAACCAGGTATTGCAAAATTGCGACTTTTTGTTGATTTTGCTTTGGATTGCGCGATCGCAAAATCGTGAAAAACTAGGGGTGGGGGGGGGTTCTGGTTTTTGTATAATGGGTTCCCTTTAAAAGTGTAGTAAAGAGTCACACATAGTGGTTGAACCACGTTTTTTAAAATTGAGACTATTTGTTGATTTTGCGTTGGATTCAGCGTTCGCAAAATTGCGAAAAACTAGGGGAGGGGGTCTGGTTTTTGCATTATATGGCACACCTAGTGGTTGAACTAGCTATTGCAAAAAACTTGGGGGAGGGGGAATACAGCAGGTGAAAATGTGTCCATTTTGAGGACAGAAGCAGCCTCCAAAATGACACGCAGATTCAGAGTTATAAAAATCTAAACGAGTTATTTTTTTAAATTAGCAAATACTATACATTTTACAGATGTAAACATTAGCTGCGGAGCTTAGAGTGTAAAGTTTGATTATCAGGCATGCTTGCTCCTGTTTGTGTCTTCAATCTGGCAACCTGAGTGCCAAGTGAAAAAAGCCCTCCAATATTTAGAATTTGAGCTGCAATACCTAGTTCAAACACTAGGTGTGACTCTTTATTCCACATTTAAAGGGTACCTATTATGCAAAAACCAGATCCCCCCCCCCCACCCCCAAGTTTTTTGCAATAGCTAGTTCAACCACTAGGTGTGCCATATAATGCAAATACCAGACCCCCTCCCCTAGTTTTTCGCGATTTTGCGTTCGCTGAATCCAACGCAAAATCAACAAATAGTCTTAATTTTAAAAAACTTGGTTCAACCACTAGGAGAGACTCTTTACTACACTTTTAAGCCAATATACAAAAACCAGACCCCCCTCCCCCCCCTAGTTTTTCACGATTTTGCGATCGCGCAATCCAAAGCAAAATCAAAAAAAGTCGCAATTTTGCAATACCTGGTTCAACCACTAGGTGTGACTCTTTACTACACTTTTAAAGGGGACCTAATATGCAAAAACCAGGCTGGATCCTGCAAAATTATTAATTTACATGCAAAATAATCGCAAAAATGTACATAATCTCATAAAACATCCAATTCTAAACCATATATTCTAATTATATTTATTTCAGTTTGCAATTAATTGTTTTACATGACTTATAGTCATTGCAAATGCAAATCGATAAATTATTTCGTTTAACTCCTTTCCTGCAGTTAATGACAGGAAGCTCTAACGCATGTCCTGAGTGAGGTATATGATGTCAGATGCTCTGGAGAGTGAAATCTGAGAAAGAGAAAGTAACACTGTGGGTAAAAATTTTAATTGTACAACCTTTCTTTGGCTTAATCCGTACTGTTTTAGATCCGTTTTAGATCTTGTCTTGACAAGAAACCAAAATAAAAAAGCTTTATTTTATAATTTGCATCATGAAGATTGCACATCTAACATAGTAGGCTACCTAATATGGTAAATATATATATATTTTTTTATATCTATACTTATCTTTTAATTGTTTTTAAAGTTTTCTGCAAACTTTTGGTAAATACCACCACAAAATCTGTCAATTTTATCGCAAAGATTCGCAAAAAATCATGAAAAACTAGGGGGTGTGTAAAAATCTTTCTATAAGGTGTTTAAACACAGTTGTGTGGCTATGGTGTGAGCATATAACCATCCTCTAACAGTAAAAATCATTCCCTTCTATTTTTCTTAATCATTATACATTTATTAAGATTCTCCTGCTATACACATCATTGGAGGAAGAAAGTCCCACCCATTAGTGATGATTTCTCCCTCATTAGCATAGACACAGCCCTGAGTGAGAAGCAGTATAGGTGTTTGTAGCTCCGCCCTCTTCTCTAAAGAATCTCATTTGAATTTAAAGTGACAAACACCAACATTTTTGAGTTGAAACTTCATGAATACACATGAGAATGCAAAAGGTCCACTTTAAAGAATCACTCCACTAAATAAAAATAGGCTAATTTTACAGCTACCGCAGAGTCAAACAGTTGAGTTTTACCATATTTTAACTTATTCAGATGACATCTGGGTCTGGCCTGAGCACTTTTAGCCTAGCTTAGCATAGCATAAATCATTGAAACAGATTAGACTATTAGCATCTCGCTCAAAAAAAAAAAAAAAAAAAAAAAAGCTTTGATCTACCATGGTATGGCAGCAAAATTCATTGATTTTCATGCTGGAATGAGACTATTGTTAGCCATATAGGCCTAGAAAATTGGGGTAAACCCCTTCTCTTTTTCAAAGGTCATCCTGGGATTTTAATGACCACAGAGAGTCAGGACCTCGGTTTAACGTCTCATCTAAAAGTCTCACTGAGCAGTAAAGAGTCCTCATCAATATATTGAGGCGTTAGAAGACACACAGACCACAGGTTGAGCGCCTCCTGCTGGTCTCACTAACACCACTTCCGGCAGCAACCTAGCTTTCCCATGTGATCCCCCATCCAGGTACTGACCAGTGTCCTGACATTTTATCATACCCATTAGATTATGCTACCAACACTGTATTTGAATGGTTCTGAGGTTGGGGTTAGGGATTAGGTAGGTTATTACAGCTTCATATCACACTACTCCACATTAAAATTTACACTGGTAGCAAAATGTGATGGGTAGCATACTGCATCATCAAAATGTGCTACCTACTTTTTAAATGGGAGGTAGGATAAAACACCGGGCACAGCCCTGCTTAGCTTCAGTGGACGACCATGTGAGAGTTGCAGAGAATCCCTTACCAAATCCCTTAGGTCATTTTGGAAGAGATGCTAATGGTCTAATATTATTCAATGATCTACGCTAAGCTAAGCTAAAAGTGATTCCGCCAAGCCCTATTATAACTTTTATCAAGAAGTATGTGTGTTGGGATGAGTAAAAAACCTTAAAGATGTAATAAATATAAGAAGTCAAAATGATTCACCCTCCTGAGATTTTATTTTCTTTTTTAAATATTTCCCAAATGATGTTTAACAGATTCACGAATTTTTCACAGTATTTCCTCTAATACTTTTTCTTTGGGAGAAAGTCTTAATTGTTTTATTTCGGCTAGAATGAAAGCATTTTTTAATTTTTTAAACCAATTTTAAACTCAATATTATTAACCCTCTTAAGCAATATTTGGATTGTCTACAGCAGTGGTCCCCAACCTTTTTATCACTGCGGACCGGTCAACGCTTGTCAATTTGGTTGGCGATGGTTTGTAGGTTGCCATTAGCCATTTTCTCAGAGGATGACAAGCTGACAAAACAAAGCTGTCACTCTGATACAAGTTCATGGAGAAAATGACAAAGCACTGCAGTGTTTGGGTGTTCTGTGTTTGTCTGAGATATACGTCTACCGAAATGTGTAAATTCCATACAAGCTAAAGCTGATCGATCAGTTCTTGTGACGTGACTTGCAGTGCGCTTGCGGTATTCATTCAACTGGGGATGTCTGGAAAACCACAAGCCACACACCTCCATTGGAAATAACGAACTACTGCAAACTCTAGAAAAGTTTGGCCCGTTTCCACTGAGTGGTACGGTACAGAACGATTCGGTACGCCTTTTGACAGTGGAAACGACCATAAAAGCGCACCAAACCGAACCGCATCGTGCCACTTTTTCGGCACCCTTTCGAAAGGGTACCAAACACGAGAAAGGGTACCAAAAGGCGGAGCTAGACACGCAGCTGAACGCTATTGGTTTACAGAGATATGCCATTCGCTTAACCAACAAGCCAGATTGAAAACAAAGGAATCGCCATGTTTTAAATACACAGCGAGAGATTACAGCGTAATAATATATACATATAATAACGAGCCATGGTCGATCTGGGCTCAAACAAACCTTGTCGTCGTCTTGATGAACAGCCACAAAGCCAAGAAGAGCAAATTTTACCTTGTGCCCCGTAGTTTTTTCGCTTTCTTGCCTGCACTCGCCGCGCGTCTATATCTGAAATAACAAACTTCTTGAGCTGATGATAATAACGTGCGCTTGATTATTGACGTGCTTTTGAAACACGAGCCTGTCAGACACTGATCTGCATCATTGATCTGCAGTTATAATCAAATCATGTTCATAGAAAGGTTAGTAATGAACATTTCTACAGTTATTTATGTGTATAAAGCATCTGTGCTGTGAGAAGAGCTTCTCATATGATATGTGAGCGACCTGTACAGCTTTACTGTAGACATTTTCTTGAGCGAAAATGACGTCGACTGAAACTTTCTGTCGTACACCACGCCCACCAAAAGAGTACCAATGGTAGTGGAAACGCAAGCCTGATAAATGTGACCCGTACCGACCCGTACTAGTCAGTGGAAACGAGCCATAAAAGACAGCTGTCATTTGCAATCTCCAGCAGTTGATCATCTTCTTACACAGACATGGTGGACTCCCCTGATTTGTTGATAAATGGGTTGCGGATCTATTTCTTGGCAGTTCACGAGTCCTTCACTGCCTTTTCCCCTTCACAAAGAAACTTTCCAAATACGTCTGTTTCTTACTTATTTTGCTGCTTGTGGGTTAAATTTGGCCGTTCAAGTAACCGAGATGTAAGCAAGGGAATACGATCATTTTTCAAAATAAAAGACTTTTCAAAATAAAAGATCGTTCAGACTCAGATGTTAAATAAACCAGAAATAATTAATGATTTCTTGCATGGCCCGGTACCAACTGATCCACGGACCGGTGTCGGTCTACAGCCCAGTGGTTGAGGACCACTGGTTTACAGAGCAAACCACTGTTATACAATGACTTACCTAATTACCTTAGTTAAGCCTTTAAATGTCACTTTAAGCTGAATACTAGTGTCTTGACAAACATCTAGTCAAATATTATTTTATTATTTAAAGATAAAATAAATCAGCTATTAGAGATGAGTTATTAAAACTATTATGTTTAGAAATGTGTTGAAGAAAAATCTGCTCTGTTAAACAGAAATTGGGGATAAATATTCAGGGGGGGGGTGAATAATTCAACTGTATATATAATTTTTTTAATATAAAATGTTTCTTTTGCATATTTTATTTCACACTGTTGTAACTCCGCCCCCTTGATGATTATAATTACAGATGTTTTACATATTAACGAAGTTCAGACTAGGGACCTCCAACAGAGTTCGATCACTATTTCCAAAATCATGATCAAACTATGGTAGTTCAGTTGCAAATTACGTCATTGTTAGGGAAACGCACCCTGATTGACTATAGTTTTAAGGCACATGCGGTCAGCCTGGAGCCAGTAAACCAGCTTCAACTAGTTTTAATCAGTTTTTTCCAGCAGGAGTACACCAATACTGTATTCTGAATATAATCTATAGCACCACGAGTCCCAGTGCTGTCCTGCCAGAGCTGTGTTATATTAATATGAGGAGTGTGTGTGTGTGTGTCCCTACACAACTACACACAGCACATAAACACATAACTCTTCCACACTCCTGCACTGTTAAAGTCATTGTGGAGCCGAGCAGCAGAAACAAATGGCTAGAAGGACAGAAAGAAAGAGTCTGTAGGGGGAAATAAAGTCTCTGGCTTTCAGGACATTAAAGCTGATGTTTCTCCCTGCAGGATCGAGAGAGACGCAGATTTCACTTCTGAAGCTCAGCCTCGTCCCCTTCAGAGCTTTAATATTTCCTCTGTGTTTGTACCGTTTCAGTCTGGGTTTCACTGTTATGGATTTTTTAACACTCTTTATTTTCATTTTCATTGAAAAACATACATACATATTTATCAGAGGTCAACGCTAAGGATTTTTTCTACCAATGGTTCAGATTTGTACACTCTCAGAAAAAAAGGTCCACGGTGGTACAAATAATGATCCTTAAGGAACAGTTTTGTACCTTTGTAAAAGTTGTACCTTATATCATAGGTGTCAAAGCCAGTTTCTGGAGGGCCGCAGCTCTGCACAGTTTAGTTCCAACCCTGCTCCAACACTCTTACCTGTAGGTTTCAAACAAGCCTGAAGGACTTAATTAGTTTGATCAGGTGTGTTTAATTAGGGTTGAAACTAGAGCTATGGCCCTCCAGGAACTGGCTTTGACACCTGTGCCTTATTCACCTTATTCTCCGCGTACGAGTGGGAGCAGCCATTTGAATAATTTTGGCACGAGACTTCCGGTCTCATTCACTTCTATTCATTTTTAAACATTAAAAACAGCTTGTTTTGCTGCTTGGTGTTGCAAACTGATGTTTTCTTATTATAATATTCTACTTTGTCTGTGTTGTCATGCAAACACTTGTTTGTAGAGTAAGTAGTTTGACCGCTTTCTGCCATTTATTATTCCTAGTCATTTCTCTCATAGACAGCTGAATCGGAAGTTCTAAAACAATGGCAAAAACGCGCGCACTTCCGCATTGAAGAATAAGGTCAATATGATACACACTCTCAGTAAAAATGGTACAATGTTGTACCAAAGAAGGTACAAACCCAAATATAAAACATCAAATACATTTATTAAACAATGTTTTTAAAGTTTCTTTTTGTGTAAATACACCTTTTCCATTTACCATAAAGAATAAAAAATACTTTAACATAAAAGATCTATTTTCTGCTAAACATTTCACACTTTTCACAGAAATGTTACAGAAACACATTCTCCCATCTACAATATAAAACATTTCTTTCTCCAAGTTTCACACAATGCCTCTGTAATCTCCTAAAAGTGAAAGTATTATATTGAGATATGCACAATGTTTTATTGTGTGTGTAGTGGAAAGCAAACGCTAAAAGGTGCGGATATCAATAATGAACATGTGTTTATTAGAAAATGCTTACCTAATGTTTATTAAAATGCCTTAAATGTTTAGTTTACAGTACCTATAGTTTAATTTTACCTGTTTTTTATATTATAGAACTTAATAATGTTTATGAGTTTCTTTAAACATAAGCTTTTAAATAATGATTCATGTTTTAATTTGGAAATTATTCATAAAATCACTTTGCCTTTCCAGTAATATTTATATTTATAGATATTGTAATAAAGAAGGAAATGTCCAACACTTATGTACCTTTTTAATGAGAACAGTTGTGTACCTTCATTTCAGTTACGCTACAGAACAGTCTCATAAGAGGTCTTTTCTGTACCATATTAGGTAACTTTTACAAAGGTACAAAACTGTTCTTTAAGGAACATTATTTGTACCACTGTGTACCTTTTTTCTGAGAGTGCAGAAAATGATACTGTTCTGTAGCTTAAAGAGCCCATATTATGGGTTTTTGAAAATGCCCTTCCATGTAGTGTGTAACACAGCTCTAAGTGAAGTGAAATATCCAGCTAAGGCTTAAATCTGTAAGTGTACAGTGTTTAAAACTATTGATTCATCTATAAAAGAGTCGACTCATAGTGCTTCAAACGAGTCGTCTTGATAACGAGTCATTAGGTGTTTCGCGATGACGCAGCCACGAAACACAAGCCTCGCCAGTAGTTACGCCGCAAACCAGGGAGATTTGAAACCTGCGGCCCCGCCCACTAACACAGAAAAAACACTAGACACACACACACAGACGCCGCCGGTCGAATGAAGTCACGCTGTGCTCAGATGGATAATATTGACAGTCTCTACCCAAAGATGAGTTGTTAACCTGGTACAGTACACGCGGTTACTCTTTATATTCTCTTATCACATGTAAGCCACGTTAAAAACGCGACGCGTGCCGCTTTGTTTACGGATTTAACGTTAAAGGCTTTTGTGAGCTCGCGTTCCACTGCCGTTTGTCGTTGCTATGGCGATCGATCGTAAGCTAGGAGACAGGAGACTCGTGTCACTTTCCCTAGTTCTTCTAAGGAGCGTTGTGTGTGTGTGTGTGTGTGTGTGTGTGTGTGTGTGTGTGAGAGAGAGAGAGAGAGAGAGACTCGCGTCGCTTTCCCTAGTTCTTCTGAGGAGCGTTTTGTGTGTGTGTGTGTGTGTGAGAGAGAGAGAGAGACTCGCGTCGCTTTCCCTAGTTCTTCTGAGGAG
The DNA here is from genome assembly GCF_903798145.1 of Danio aesculapii. Taxonomy (NCBI): domain Eukaryota; kingdom Metazoa; phylum Chordata; class Actinopteri; order Cypriniformes; family Danionidae; genus Danio; species Danio aesculapii. The sequence continues at coordinate 3,678,314 of NC_079449.1, read as the reverse complement.
CGTTGTGTGTGTGTGTGTGTGTGTGAGAGAGAGAGAGAGAGAGAGAGACTCGCGTCGCTTTCCCTAGTTCTTCTGAGGAGCGTTGTGTGTGTGTGTGAGAGAGAGAGAGAGAGAGAGAGAGAGACTCGCGTCGCTTTCCCTAGTTCTTCTGAGGAGCGTTGTGTGTGTGTGTGTGTGTGTGTGTGTGTGTGAGAGAGAGAGAGACTCGCGTCGCTTTCCCTAGTTTTTCTGAGGAGCGTTGTGTGTGTGTGTGTGTGTGTGTGAGAGAGAGAGAGAGAGAGAGAGAGAGAGAGACTCGCGTCGCTTTCCCTAGTTCTTCTGAGGAGCGTTGTGTGTGTGTGTGTGTGTGTGAGAGAGGGAGAGGGAGAGAGAGAGACTCGCGTCGATCTCCCCAGTTCTTCTGAGGAGGGTTGTGTGTGTGTGTGTGTGAAAAAAGCCTTACACTATGAAGCGTGTGTGCACTGTGACTACTTTTATATAGTTGATTACCAGCTGGGCATTTCACTCTGTCTCGTGCTGAAGCCTGTCACTGTCGACCAATCGCAGCAGGCTGTCATCGGTCCAATCAGCGCAGATTAGCTTCGCGCTGAGGAGGGGGTTGGGAACAAATGAATCGCTGAACGATTCATATGGGAGTCGCTGGGATAATTAGGTAAAAATAAATGCAGATTATAAGACCATCAAAGTGTTTTATGACCTTGCATGCATATTAGACTGTTGTTGGAGACCCTTACAACCTAAATATGACCCTATTTCATGTATAATATGGGCTCTTTAACTGAAATGGAGGGACACAACTGCTCTCATTAAAAGGTACATAAGTGTTGGACATCTCCTTCTTTATTACAATATAAAATAAATATTACTGGAAAGGCAAAGTGATTTATCAATAATTTCCATATTAAAACATGACTCATCATTTAAAAGAAACTCTTAAACATTAATTATTAAGTTCTATGATAGAGAACAACTGGTAAAATAAAGCTATAGGTATTGTAAACTAAACAGTTATGGCATTTTAAGCATTTTCTGATAAACATGTTCATTATTGATATCCGCACCTTTTGGCGTTTGCTTTCCACTACACACGTGAGCTGGCAAAAGTCCTGCATATGCAAAGTGTTCAAGCAGACATTTCACTATTGTAAAACTAATCAAACATTGTGCATATCTCATTACAATACTTCTGCATTATTCTATTTCTATTTTTATTTTAAGTAAATTCGATTACAAAGGTGTTGTGTGAATATTGGAGGAAAAAATTTTGTATTGTAGATTTCTTTGAAATGTTTAGCAATAAATAGATCTTCTGATTTCTGTTAATGTATTTTTTATTCTTTATGGTAAATGGAAAAGGTGTATTTACATAAAAATAAACTTTAAAACCTTGTTTAATAAATGTATTTGATGTTTTATATTTACTGAAAATAATTTGACACATTTTAGATTTACAGTAGCACGATGCCTTTAAATAGTTCTTGAAGGAACACATGTGACTCTGTTAAGGTAAAGTGTCTTGTCACTGTAGTGGTTCCTTCATGGATCAGATTTGTACCTTTGATGAAGATACAATATTGTATCTGCAGGTTTGAAAAACCAAACATACATTTTGGCTCCCCATGGTACAAATCAAGTCCTTAAAGGTACAAACTGCAATGGTGCACATTTATTTCTTTGTCTTAAGGTACAATTCTGTCCCATAAAAAGGTACTGCCCCAGTGACAAGGGTTTGTACCGTCTTTGGTACAACATTGTACCATTTTTTTCTGAGAGTGTATGTGTGTGAATGTGAGTGTGTATGGGTGTTTCCCAGTACTGGGTTGCAGCTGAAAGGGCACCCTGCGTGAAACATTTGCCGGAATAGTTGGTGGTTCATTCCGCTGTGGCGACCCCTGATAAATAAGGGACTAAGCTGAATTAAAATGAATGAATGAATGAGTTTCATGAACTAACAGTATTTTCATTAACTAATGTTAACCAACATGAGCAAATACTGTGTTAAATGTGTTGTTTATTGTTTGTTCATGTTAGTAAATACATGAACTAATACAACATTATTGTTAAGTGTTACCCATATCTTAATGATTTTTAAAGCTTGGCAGGCTCTAGTCAGCAGATTCCTCTGAAAGCAGAACATTTAGCTAAATATCTGCTTTACTATTCAACAGCAGACGGACAGACAGACGTTAAGGGTGCTATTCTCTCCGTCTGCAGCACAGTCAGAATAATACAGCACACATTTCAGGAAATGAGCCTAAAGTGACTTATGTGCTCAGATTCTGTTTGCTTTTCACACTTGGAATAAAATATGAAATCGGAATGCTGTGCAAAGCGGACTGGGACTCACTCTGTGTGTGTGTGTGTGTGTGTGTGTGTGTGTGTGTGTGTGTTTCTGGGAATCTGGCAGAGTTGAGAATTCCCTGTGTCTCCTCAGAGAGATGGTCCGAGTAATTTTTTGGCACTAAACCCCACACACACACACACACACTCTCTCTCTCTCTCTGTACAGTGTGTAATACTGTATACATGTCTGAAAGAGGCTTTTGTTAGCTCGTGCATTTTCATGTTTAACATTAAGCTTTATGAATCTGACAAAGACTCGAAGAGTTAATCTGACATTTATGATGCATGTTATGACAGACATCAGACACTCTACGTGCGCGGCGTTTTACTATCTTTGAGATATTGTAGTTTTATTAATAGTTTGAATACGTTTTTTATTTTTAGATTGGCTTTTTTTCCTTGTCATATTATTTTATTTTTTGATATTTTAGTATATTAAGTACAACTGAAAGGCTGCACGGTGGCGCAGTGGGTAGCACATTCGCCTCACAGCAAGAAAGTTGCTGGTTCAAGCCTTGGCTGGATCAGTTGGCGTTTCTGTGTGGAGTTTGCATGTTCTCCCTGTGTTCACGTGGGTTTCCTCCAGATGCTCCGGTTTCCCCCACAGTCCAAAGACATGCGCTGTAGGTGAGTTGGGTAGGATAAATTGTCCGTAGTGTATGTGTGTGAATGAGTGTGTATGGATGATTCCCAGTGATGGGTTGCAGCTGGAAGGCATCTGCTGCATAAAACATGTGCTGGATAAGTTGGCTGTGGATTAATAAAGGGACTAGGCCGAGAAGAAAATGAATGAAGTTCAACTAAACAATATTAAGATATAGGGCCCTCTCATACACCTGGCGCAATAAGGTGCAAGACATGTTTGGCGCGATTTGTTGCTATTATCAGACCAGCGCAACCCTAATTTTCATGTTTTGAGCCACGTTGTTTAAATAACAAATCCATTTGCGAAACTTTGTGGACTCATGGGTGTGCTGGTCTATAAAGGAGGTGTGTTAAGGTGCATTGTTGGCATGTTGCTATTATGGAAAACTGAAATAGACTGCACCTTTACCCAATTGAAACCTGCTCTAAGTTCAGTGCAGAGTGCGTTAGTTATGCGCCTATGCAGGACCGAACACTTACACACTGCTTAATACACACAGGATGTAAAGCAATACACAAATATCTTTACAGATGAAAACAATTAAAGGATTAAAATGATACAAAAAAAATTGTTACTGCCTATAAATATAAACACCACTGCCTCCATGCCTTCTTCATCTCTGGAGGCTTTTTTCAGTTTATTCATGACAATTTGCATTTGTATAATGTTAATATTATTAGCAGTATTAATTATTATATGCAGATTTAAATTTGTTTTAATAAAAACAACATTAGATTTGTCCACCGGTGGGGTTTTGGAGACGTCTGCATCACCATATGGGGCATAAGAACAGGACGTGTGTTTTGTTGACTAGATCGTTAAAATAGAGCCCATAATATTTACCTGGTAACAAACTGAAATAAAAAGCATTTAGGGCTAGGCGCAAAGTTTAAAGCTAATGGATAATAAAGCATTAAGGCCATGTCTGAATCCACTTTTGCTATTTTAAGGACGGATAAATACGCTCTGCGCACTGGCGCATGGTCTAACAGGGTTGTGCTCATTCTCTTAATGAGTTCTGCGTGTGTTTTGAGCATAACCTGCATTAAACCAATCAGAGTCTCATCTCTTATTCCCTTTAAGAGTCAGTTGTGTCACACCATGGTGCATTTGCTATTTACATGGCGACTATAAGTAGAAAACGCTTTACTAGTGAGAAAACAGTTAAACAGAGCATCTGCAGTGCGAGGATAAAGAACGAGCCTCCTCCATTCAGCCTCTTTACTTTCTCTTTACTTTACTTTTACTCTTTACTCCTTTACTTTGGTGGAGTGAGG
>NC_079449.1:3666548-3669048 GCF_903798145.1 Danio aesculapii | reverse complement strand
ACCCCAATATGACGGTCTATACACCATACATGCACATATGTCTGTCCAAACAGCTTGAAAAGTAGATTTTTTACCATAGGTGCCCTTTAAGCCTTTCTTATACCATTTAAGTTACGACATTGCAGTAATCCTGGTATTTTCTCTTTGACTTATTCCTCTATATTTTTTCTTATACTTTACATTATTTCAAACTACTAAAATGTCAATAAATGTCACTTAAAACGTTAAACTGCAGAGTTGGAAATTAAAGCACTGCAGTGTCTCTGGTATTTTCTCTTTGGTGATCATCACAGTAAACGCACGTTGCAATCTGATTGACAGAGTTTTAGCACTCTTGAGTGAGCTCCACATCCATCATCAGTGCATCTCATATCACTGCGTCTGCTTCACAGAGATAAAAGCAAGCAGTCGGCCTTCTCCTTCTGTTTTACTGCTTGGTAACCGGAAACTTTAAAAGCGTCTCTGGTTTCAGACACACACCTTAAGCACAGGTGAGACACGCCGAGCTCTTCTATTCACCCACCTCCTTTAAAAAAACACTCCATTATTTTTTTTTTTTGGAAAAAGGCTCATTTTACAGCTCTCCTACAGCTAAATACTAGAGTTTTGCCATTTTTGAATGCATGCAGATGATCTCTGGGTCTAGCCGGAGAACTTTTAGCATATAGCTTAGCATAAATCATTGAATCAGATTAGACCATTAGCATCTCTCTCATACATGAACAAAAAGATAATTTTCCTTTAAAACTTGACTCTTCTGTGGTAACAATGTGTACTCAGAGCGACAGAAAATGAAAAGCTGCTTTTTTCTAGGCTGACATGGCTAACAACTATACTCTCAAGTCAGTGTAATAATCAAGCAATTTGCCTGAAAATACATTGCCTGAAAATCTTCATTAACAAACATGAATAAATACAGTTACATGTACAGTTGAAGTCAGAATTATTAGCCCCCATGGATTATTAGCCCCCTGTTTATTTTTTCCCAAATTTCTGTTTAACAGAGAGCAGATTTATTCAACACATTTCTAAACATAATAGTTTTAATAACTCATTTCTAATAACTGATTTCTTTTATCTTTGCCATGATGACAGTAAATAATATTAGACTAGATATTCTTCAAGACACTTCTATACAGCTTAAAGTGACATTTAAAGGCTTAACTAGGTTAATTAGGTTAACTAGGCAGGTTAGGGTAATTAGGCAAGTTATTGTATAATGATGGTTTTGTTCTGGAGACAATCCAAAACAAATATAGCTTAAAGGGGCTAATAATTTTGACCTTAAAATGGTTCATAAAAAATTAAAAACTACTTTTATTCTAGCCAAAATAAAACAAATAAGACTTTCTCCAGAAGAAAAAATATTATCAGACATACTGTGAAAATTTCCTTGCTCTGTTAAACATCATTTGGGAAATATTTTTAAAAAAATCTGACTTCAATTGTATAAATGTGCTGTATTGCTAACAGTTTGTTTATGTTAGTAAATACATTATTTAACATTGGTGACACTTTGTATTGATGGTCCAGTTGAGTATTAGTAGACTGTCTGTTTAATATCTGCTGATACTGCTCCTTCAACAGACATTTAACTGACTATAAGGAACTTAACAAGTACATGTCAACTTACACTAACAGTCTACTTATAATCTAATGAGAATTCGTTGGCATGTAGATGCAATGTAACTTAAATTCAACAAATGAACCATCAAAATAAAGTGTGACGCTAACATCAATAATGTAGCATTATAAAAAGTGCTATTAGTTAAATTAGATTTATTTCTAAAATAAAATTCAAGCTTGACTTTAAGCTTTCGGATTAAACTAGCAAAATGTGCATTACAAAAACATACCATAAATCCAAATTTAACAAAATCTAATCAATAAAAAAATGGCTGTGATTTCAACGGTAAAAAACTTTAAAAATGCTACGGTAAAAATCTGTAACCTGGTAAACAGTATGTTTCCTTAATATATACGGCAAATAACCGTGAATTGACTTTCCCAGAATTCCCTGCATGGCACATCACTTTTTATGCTTTTTGTTGACATTACTATGGGTCCTTTTAGTCGTTTCCTCTTCAGTTATGTACATTAGAGATTTATTTTACATCTAATGCTAATAAACAATGTTTATTTCATGACTTTAGTTTTATGCATGTCACCATACTGGTGTTTAGTAGCTGTGTGAATGTCACTGAGCACCTTCTAAACACTGATACACTTTACTGCTTGTGGGAAAAGTTGTTTGTGATGAGCATTGGTTCATTATGCAACCTTCTCATCACCACCTGACTGTGTTTACGTGTGTCTGTGTAACAAAAGATGTGTAGATGTTGGCAATTCAAAATACAGACATATTACCTCTATAAATTTATGAAATACGGAAGTTTACTGTAAAAATTAGAAATTACTTTTACGGTTTGTAAAGTATTTTTAACGGTAAAATACTGGAAAGCACAGCTGCCGTTTTTTAATACCATAAATTTTACGGACT
>NC_079449.1:3654048-3661548 GCF_903798145.1 Danio aesculapii | reverse complement strand
GATTTAATCGGATTGACACCAAAATTGGGTTTTGTCATCTAAAGGCCTTGGCCATGTTAAATTGCGCAGATCTAGAGTTTTCGTAGATGGCCGTGTCCATGGCGGCCTCGCAAACTTTGACGATTCGCCATGAAACAGGAAGTTGTTATAACTCAGGCATGCATTGTCCAATCTGCCTCAAAATTCACATGTTTGATAACCGTCCTGACCTAAACACGTTTACATGCCAATATCCAGATACAGTTATAGCGCCACCTGTTGGCAACAGGAAATTACATGTTTTACAATGGAACAAACTCCTCCTACAAATTTTATCGTATCAGCACCGAATTTGAGTGGTGTCATCTGAAAGCTCTAGCGATGATATATTGTGAAGATCTACAGTTTTTGTTGATGGGCGTGTCCAAGGTGGCATGACAAACCTCAGTGATTCGCCATGGAACAGGAAGTACTTATAAATCAACCACACAATGTCCGATCTGCCTGAAACTTCACAGGGTTGATAAAATTCCTCTCCTGAAGACATCTACATGCCAATATTGAGTCACAGTCATAGCGCCACCTGCTGACAGAAGGAAGTTTGGCATAAATCTGTGATTTTTCTCAGGTTTTTTATATATATATATATATATATCGGCTTAAATTAATATTGTTCGCTGTTCTCTGTCATCTTGAGGCCACCAGGCGGCGCTGAGCCCGTGTGCGAGGTCCCTTTCATCGCTGCTTGCAGCTTTAATATATTATTATGACTCAAATAGTCATATGGGGTGGCACGGTGGTAAAAGTGGTTAGCGATGTTGCCTCACAGCAAGAAGGTCGCTGGTTCAAGTCCCGGCTGGGTCAGTTGTCATTTCTGTGTGGAGTTTGCATGTTCTCCCCGTGTTGGCGTGAGTTTCGTTCGCGTGCTCCGGTTTCCCCCACAGTCCAAACACATGCGCTATAGGGGAATTGATGAAACTAAATTGGCCGTAGTGCATGAGTGTGTGTGAATGAGTGTGTATGGATGTTTCCCATTGATGGGTTGCAGCTGGAAGGGCATCAGCTGTGCTAAACATATGCTGGAATAGTTGGCGGTTCATTCCGCTGTGGTGACCCCTGATGAATAAAAGGACTAAGATGAATGAATGATTCAAATAGTCATATGGGGTGGTACGGTGGCTCAGTGGTTAGCACTGTGGCCCCACAGCAAGGTCGCTGGTTCGAGTCCCGGCTGGGTCAGTTGGCATTTCTCTGCTGAGTTTGCATGTTCTCCCCGTGTTGGTGTGGGTTTGCTCCCAGTGCTGCGGTTTCCCCCACAGTCCAAAGACTTGCACTATAGGGGAACTGATTAACTAAACTGGCCGTAGTGTGTGTGTGTGTGTGTGTGTGTGTGTGTGTGTGTGTTTCCCAGTGATGGGCTGCGGCTGGAAGGGCATCCACTGTGTAAAACTGGAATAGTTGGTGGTTCATTCCGCTGTGGCGAGCCCTGATGAGTAAGGGACTAAGATGAAAAGAAAATGAAGGAATGAAGAACAGCAGAAACATCTCACATCACACATATACAAAAGAATTAGATGCCACACAGCTACTATTACAATCCTATACACACACACACACACACGCACACACGCACACACACACACAGAGAGAGAGAGAGAGAGAGAGAGAAAGACATGAAAGAAAGACTTCAGGTGATGATGACATCACAGTGGAATGACTGAAAAAGAGAGGGAAATGTAATTGCATAATCCCACACACACACACACACACACACACACACACACACACACACACACACACACACACACACACACACACATTCATAGTTGAGAGTGTGTGGCCCGCAGCAGCACTTTGATGTGTGTTAGTATCATGTTAAATGATGAGGTGGTAGTTCAGCAGATTAGTTTTGCTACAACACACACACACACACACACAGACACACACACAAGCTCCTCGACAACTGACACACAGAATGTGCTCAGCAGCACGACTCTTTTCCAGAAACACCATGAGACTGTCAGATATTATCCTTTACAAACAGAGACAAGCTTTCAGCTAAACACACACACATAGACACACACACACACACACACACACACATAGACACACACACACACACATAGACACACACACACACACACACACACACACACAAAGGTTGGCTTTTCATATTTTATGGGGACGTTCCTTAGTCTTATTGATGACTTGTGTCAAATTTACTGGAATTGACACACAAAAACACACACACACAACACACACAACACACACACACAAAACACACACATACACAAACACACACATTCTCACACAAACACCCTCACATACACACACACACACACACACACACACACACACACACACACACACACACACATACACATATATATATATATATAGACACACATACACACACCCTCATATACCAACACACACACACACTCACACCCTCAAAACACACACACACACACACATTCTCACACATAAAAAACACACACACACACATATGCACAAACACATCCACTTGCGCAGACACACACATTCTCACACATACACACACACACACACACACACACACTCTCAAACACATTCTTACACATAAAAAAACACAGACATATACACAAACATATACACTTGCGCAGACACACACTCAAACATACACACAAATACACGCTCACACTCATATACACAAACACATACATACACAAAACTCTCCCTTACACACACACACACACACACACACACACACACACACACACACACACATTTTCCTAAACAGTCACACATTCTCACACACACAGACTATGACACATATACACAAACACACATATACAGTACACACACACTCTCACACATATACACAAGCACACACTTTTTCATATACAAAAACACATACGTATATACAAATACACACACACTCCACACACTAGCTGCTCCACAACAAACACACACTCCAGCCTCAGAGGACTTTCAGCTTCTTTCTGCCACTGATGGAAACTTCTATGGAGAGAATCAGAAGAAAGGAGAAGTGGAAAACAGTGTGTGTGTGTGTGTGTGTGTGTGTATGTGTGTGCAATGCAGGGCAAACAGAACACACACTTCTGCACGCCGCTAATCTGGCACACTACCAGATGCTGATGCCATGCACTTAAAAGTCAAGTCGCATTTATTTATCCGCCGCTTCACACAACACTGAACGCTCCAAAGCAGATTCTCAACACTAGACGCCACAATGTAGCCACAAGTAGCAGAGGAGAACAGAGGTTCGAGCCTCAGCTGGGTCAGTTGGCATTTCTGTGTGGAGTGTGCATGTTCTCCCAGTGTTGGCCTGGGTTTCCTCTGCGTGCTCCGGTTTCCCCCACAGTCCAAACACTTGCGCTATAGGGGAATTGTATGAACTAAATTGGCCGTAGTGTGTGAATGAGTGTGTATGGGTGTTTCCCAGTGATGGGTTGCAGCTGGAAGGGCATCCGCTGCGTAAAACATATGCTGGATAAGTTGGCGGTTCACTCTGCTGTGGCAACCTCTAATTTTCTATAATAGTATTACACTTTCATCAGATACACGTCAGAGATCGTACGTCTGAATACACTCACAAATATAAGCGCACAATTATCTGTACATCCACTTTCTCCTTCAGCAATGTATCCTTTCCTTTATGTGCGCAGGTAAACTCATGTTGTAGATGAGAATATAAAAATAAGATATACGTATACGAGTATGTGCACTCACTGGCCACTTTATTAGGTACACCTGCCCAACTGCTTGTTAACGCAAATTTCCAATCAGCCAATCACATGGCAGCACTCTATGCATTTATATATGTAGACATAGTCAAGACGATCTGTGGCAGTTAAAACCGAGCATCAGAATGGGGAAGAAATGGGATTTAAGTGACTTTGAACGTGGCATGGTTGTTGGTGCCAGACAGGCTAGTCTGAGTATTTCAGAAACTGCTGATCTACTGGGATTTTCACGCACAACCATCTCTAGGGTTTACAGAGAATGGTCTGAAAAAGAGGAAATATCCAGTGAGCGGCAGTTCTGTGAGCGCAAATGCCTTGTTGATGCAAGAGGTCAGAGGAGAATGGCCAGACTGGTTCCAGCTGATAGAAAGGCAATAATGACTCAAATAAGCACTCGTTACAACCGAGGTCTGCAGAAGAGCATCTCTGAACACACAACACATCCAACCTTGAGATGGATGGGCTACAGCAGCACAAAACCACACCAGGTGCCACTCCTGTCGGCTAAGAACAGGAAACTGAGGCTACAATTCACACAGGCTCACCAAAACTGGACAATAGAAGATTGGAGAAACGTTGCCTGGTCTGATGAGTCTCCATTTCTGCTGCCACATTCGGATGGTCGGGTCAGAATTTGGCATCAGCAACATGAAAGCATGGATCCATCCTGCCTTGTATCAATGGTTCAGGCTGGTGGTGGTAGTGTAATGGTGTGGGGGATATTTTCTTGGCACACTTTGGGTCCATTAGTACCAATTGAGCATCGTGTCAACACCACAGCCTACCTGAGTATTGTTGCTGACCTTGTCCATCACTTTATGACCACAGTGTACTCATCTTCTGATGGCTACTTCCAGCAGGATAACGCACCATGTCAGTTTCTTGAACATGACAATGAGTTCACTGTACTCAAATGGCCTCCACAGTCACCAGAACTCAATCCAATAGAGCTCCTTTGGGATGTGGTGGAATGGGAGATTCACATCATGGATGTGCAGCCGACAAATCTGCAGCAACTGCGTGATGCTATCATCTCTCTATCATCAGTATGGAGCAAAATCTCTGAGGAATATTTCCAGTACCTTGTTGAATCTATAAAGGATTAAGGCAGTTCTGAAGGCAAAAGGGGAGCCAACCCGGTACTAGTAAGGTGTACCTAATAAAGTGGCCAGTGAGTGTCTACAGTTGAAGAATTATTAGCCCCCCTGTACACACACACACACGCACACACACACACAGTTCTGGCCCACACAATCAGGTTTTGCTTGGCCCACATGCCGCAGTGAATTATGGTACATGACTGGACCAAGTCTGGCTTCCAGACAACGGCCAAACATGGACCATATCTGGGCCAAGTCTCAGTCAAGTTAATAACCCATAACTGGGCCTGAACTGGGCCAGATATGTTAATGTGTCACGACTGTAATGAATTGATAAACCCATGAAACATTGCACTTTAGGTACACTATAGGCGTGCTTTTCCTCAAAGTGACCTGATTGGTAGTTTTTTTTTCTGTAAATAACTTTAATGTATTTTAAATGTGGGTCAAGACAGGCCAAACTTACATGACAATTATTAACATCTGGGCCAAATACTACATTTTAAAATCTTGTGTGCCGCCTTAAAGAGGGTGCCACCTCTGCCAATCCCAGGCCATGTTTGGCCCACATGCTGTATGCCAGTGCCAGATAAATGCCTGCTGTGCCAGATTTATGCCAAATTCTGGGCCAGAATTCTTTGCTACCTGGGTCGGTAATACTGTGGGAATCACTTACAATTACAGTATTTAACCTGAACTAACAATGAAAATGACATCTAAAGCATTTAATCTTAACTCATGTTACTTTCAATACCATTCCTGGATCTGTTGCTGTTATTCAATAGACCCACAGCTAATTTAATTGAACAATCAACAATAGTATTTTCAGCTATTTTATTAGCTAACGTTAACAAATATGAATGAATACAGCAACAAATGTATTGTCCATTGTTATTGCACTGGCTAAAATAAACTAAGGCGACTCTAGTGTACATTTTTTTTCCTACTGACTTTTGTTATTCTGTGTGAAAGGCCGGAAGAAAATCTCTCTCACACATACACACACACACAAACACACACGCTTTGACTTTTTGACCTCTTGACCTTTAAAGCTCTCCCTACCCAGTGAAAGAATGACAGGAAAACAAAGAGAGGTCATGACACACACACACACACACACACACACACACACTGAACAGAGAGGTTGAGACATAAACAGACCACCAATGGAAACACAGGAAAGCATATAAGTCATGAAGACCCTCACACTGCTTTACAACTTCAGTGTGAAAATGCAGACAATAGAAATTAAAGCAGAGATCAGATTGCAGATTTTGAACTCACTAATTAAAACTTAATTATCCAAAATGAAAACATAACAAAGGGTCTCTCTCTCTCTCTCTCTCTCTCTCTCTCTCTCTCTTTTTCCATCTATCTATGTATATCTGCAGCAATGCACTTTTAATTAATCAATGGTAATGAAAAAATATTATTAATGTTACTAAAGACTCTATTACATTTATTCAACAAAGAATCCCAAACATGTTTCCCCAAAAGTATGAAACAGCACAACTGCTTTATACATTGAAAATAATCTGAAATGTCTCTTTAGCAACAAATCAGCCTATTAGAATTCAATTCAGCTCAAGTTTACTTGTATATAATTGTTTATAATAGTTATTGTTCCAAAGCAGCTTTATAAACAATCTGAATGATATCTGAAGGATCGTGTGACACTAATGATTGGCGTAATGCTGTTAAAGCTTCAGCTTTACATCACAGACAGACAGAAACATACATAGAGACAGAAATATGTATACAGACATATATATATATATATATATATATATATATATATATATATATATATATATATATATACAGTTGTATTAAGCTCCCCTGTTTATTTATTTGCCCAATTTCCGTCTAACAGAGAGAAGATTTGTTTCAACAGAATAGCTTTAATAACTCATTTGTAATAACTGGTTTATTTTATCTTTGCCATGATGACAGTAAATAATATTTGACTAGATATTCTTCAAGACACTTCTATACAGCTTAAAGTGACATTTAAAGGCTTAACTAGGTTAATGAGATTAATGAGGAAAATGATAGTTTGTTCTGTAGACTATCGAAAAAAAATAGCTAGGGGCTAATAAATAACCTTAAAATGGCTTTTAAAAAATTTAAAACTGCTTTTATTCTAGCCGAAATTAAACAAATAAGACTTTCTCCAGTAGAAAAAATATTATCAGACATACTGTGAAAATTTACTTGCTCTGTTAAACATCATTTGGGAAATATTTAAAGAAGAAATAATAATAATTCTGACTACAACTGTGTGTGCGTAAATATATATATATATAGTCAGACAGAAATATATAGAGACTTAATATATAGAGAATTAATTTTTTTATTGTAACCATTGTCTCTTTACTCTTTATTAAATATTTGTATTGCTTAAGGCGATATATTAATCAAACTTCTTCTCTTTTGCAGAAGTAGATGCAGCTGATGAAAAGGCAGAGGCCTTAATGTCTAAAATTAACTTTAGCTCTGCAGCTAAACTTCGTGTGAGTAGAGATGTGCTGAATCTGAACACAGAATATTTGCAGTAGAGAAGTTTTATGATTTAATGTTGTGCAGAGAATTCATAGAAAAAGAGGAATTATGTATGGGTGCGGCTGTGATGAATTCCACTAAACTCCACCTGTTAATATCAGCTGTATATAAAA